>NC_064861.1:60909158-61081658 GCF_024139225.1 Suncus etruscus | reverse complement strand
AAAGTTTTCAAAATAATATCTGATGATCCTCTTAATTTCTGTGGCACCTCATGTGATGTCCCCCTTTTCATTTCTAGTTCAGTTTATTAGTCTTCTCTCTTTGTGAGTCTTGCTAGTGTTTATAATCAATATTGTTTATTTTTTCAAAGAACCAGATTCTGGTTCCATTGTTATTTTGTATTGTTTGTTGGGATTCCAGTTCACTAATTTCTGCTCTATGTTTTATTATTTCCTTCCTACTGCTTGCTTTGGGTTTCTTTTGTTGGTCATTTTTAGTATTAAGTTGTGCAGTAAAGTTATTTATGTGAGTCCATTCTTTCTTCATGATGAATGCCTGCAGAGCTATGTATTTTCCCCATAACATCTCTTTTTCTGTGCCCTACAGGTTTTGGTGGTCATGCACTCATTCTTGTTCAAAGAATCTTCTCTTTGATACACTCATTGTTCAGTAATGAGCTATTAGTATCCAAGTATTTTTTGGTTTTTGGGCCACATCCAGTGGTGCTCAGGGGTTACTCCTGGCTGTATGCTCAGAAATAGCTCCTGGCAGGCACAGGGGACCATATGGGACACCGGGATTCGAACCAACTGCCTTTGGTCCTGGATCGGCTCTTGCAAGGCAAACACCGCTGTGCTTTCTCTCCGGGCCCAGTATCCAAGTATTTTGTGTTAATTCTCTGTTTCTATTTGTGGTTAACTTCTATTTTCAGTGTATCGTGGTCTGAGAATGGTTGATACAATTTCTATTCTTTTGACTTTATATAGGCATATTTTGTGTTCCAGCATTTTTGGAGACATTCTTGGAGAATGTCCCATTTGCATTGGAGAAAAATATGTATTCTATTTTTTAGGGATTATATATCTATGAATCTCATCTCTCATTTCTTCTTTTATTTATTTATTTATTTAGGTTTTTTTTGGGGGGAAGGTCACACCCAGCAGTGTTCAGGGTTTACTCCTGGCTCTATTGTCAGAAACCACTCTTGGCAGGCTCAGGGGACCATATGGGATGCCAGGATTCGAACCACCATCCTTCTGCATGCAAGGCAAATGCCCTACCTGCATGCTATCTCTCTGGCTCTCTCTTCTTTTAAAGGCAAGTATTTTCTTACTGAGCTTTAGTCTAGTGATTTAGTTATATATCTAGAGGTAACAGAACAGTGTTGAAATCTTCAACTTGTATTGTTATTTTTTTCAAGTCTATTAACAGTTGTTTTACATGTTTACATATTCCACATATATATTTAGGAGTATGAGTTCTTTCTGATGTAGAAATATCTTGCTCTGTTTAAATAAAGATATTAATAAAAAAGAACTATATTAAAGAATTATTCTTAATATTTCTAGAGCTGAAAAAAATACCTTGCTCATCAAGAAATGACCCTAGATACTTTTTATAACATTTTTGATTCAGTTTATTTTATTTAAAGAGCACGTATCACATAGTTGACACAGTTAGTTATAACACATTGTTTCTAAGTAAGTGGTAGAGAAATTATTAAATAAAAAAGAAAAGAAAGAAAAAAGAAGAGAAATAGAGTACGGCAACAAGCAAATTTGTGAAAATTACTGTATCTCCAGTAATTTTCAGAAGGTTTAGTAAGCTCTTATAATCCTTTTGAGCCTGATGTCTGTGACTTCTGATATTAGTATAGCCACCTTGTCTTTCTGAGGGAATTGTTTGCTTGATGAATTTTCTTCCATCATTTAACTTTGAGTCTGTGTTTGCTCTATTTAGTGTGTTGCAGGAAGCAGAGTATTGGTTAAATGTTCTAATCCATCTTGTCACTCTTTTAATTGGCACATTTTTACATTGGCCCATTAACATTGAGAAAGACTATTGTCTTATAGTTTTGTATTATATTTCTGTAGGAGTTTGGTGTGTTTGTGGGGATCATCTTTTTTTTTTTAATAATTTTTGTTTTTGGTTTTTGGGTCACACCCGGCCACACTCAGGGGTTACTCCTGGCTCTCTGCTCAGAACTCACTCCTGGCAGGCATAGGGGACCATATGGGATTCCGGGATTCAAACCACCGACCTTCTGCATGCAAGGCAAACACCTTATCTCCATGTTATCTCTCCAGTCCCTTTAATAATTTCTTAATTTTTTTCCAGTTTTTTGGACCACACCAGGCAGAGCTCAGGGGTTACTCCTGTTTCTGCACTCAGAAATTGCTCCTGACAGGCTCAGGGAACCATATGGGATTCTGGGCATCAAACCTAGGTCTGTCTCAGGTCAGTGAATTGCAAGGCAAATGCCCTACCACTGTGCTATCACTCAGGACCCTGTGGGGATCATCTTGTCTTAAAGTAGTACTTTGAATTCTTGTAAAGATAGTTTTTACTCTATGGAGTTTTTTTTTTTTTTTTTTTTTTTCCTTTTGGCAGCACTTAGGGGTAATTCCTGGCTTTGCACTTAGAAATCACTCCTGGCAGGCTTGGGGACCATATGGGATCCTGGGATTCGAATCACCACCCATCTTGGGTCGGCAGCATGCAAGGCAAACACCCTACTGCTTTGCTATCTCTCCGGCCCTTCTATGAAGTTACTGAGTTATTGTTTATACATGAAATTGTGCATCGCTTCTTTAAATTTGAATATGAGTCTGACTGGGTAAAGTTTCTTTTAAGGCATTTGTTTCATTGAGCTCTTATACTATATCCCACATTGTCTTTGCACCCAGAGGATTTCTTTTGGTAAATTCACTGTAAAGCTTTTGTTGTTGTTGTTTATTGTTTGTTTTTGGACCACACCCGGTGACACTCAGGGGTTACTCCTGGCTCTATGCTCAGAAATTACTCCTGGCAGGCTCAGGGGACCATATGGGATGCCGGGATTCAAACCACCAATTACTCCTGACTTGGGGGACCATATGGGACGCGGGGTGGGGGGTCGAATCGAGGTCCATTCTACGTTACCGTGTGTAAGGCAAACATCCTACTGCTTGAATTACTGCCCCTGCCCCTCCACTGTAAATCATTTTTAAAAAATTTTTTTTCACTGTAAATCTTAAGAATCTCCTTTGTAATTTTCTTCTTCGATCTCGCTGCTTTAAGTATTCTATCTCTATCTATGGTTTTCCTTACTCTGATCTGAATATGTATCAGAGTATTTTATTCAGATCTCTTTTATCTGGTACCCCTTGGGCCTCGAGGGTATAAGTTCACGTGCTCTCCAGCTTTGGGAAATTCTTAGCAATGCTTGTTTTTGACTGTTGCTTCTTTATTTGGGCTGTCTTCTTGGCTTTTTGGGACCCCAGTGATTCTTGCTTTGTTCTACTTGTCTTTGTTCCCAAAGTTCTCTTGTTAGCAGCTAATTTATTTTGAGACTCCCCCCCCCCCCATCTTCTGTTGTTTGATGAGTATCTCATATTGGAACTCACCAATTCTGTCCACAGAAACTGTTACTCTGCTGGTGATGACCTCTTGTGAGTTTTTCATTTTACCTACCAAGTTTCTGAGCTCCAACATTTTTGTTTGTAGTTCTTATTTCTGCTCTCATATCCTCATGTGTTTTTATTGACAGTCTATTCCATTGTTTCTTTTTTTTGTTTTTGTTTTTGTTTTTGGATCACACCTGGCAGCACTCAGGGGTTACTCCTGGCTCTATGCTCAGAAATCACTCCTGGCAGGCTCAGGGGACCATATGGGATGCCGGGATTCGAACCACCAACCTTCTGTATGAAAGGCAAACACTTTACCTCCATGCTATCTCTCCGGCACCTATTCCATTGTTTCTTTGGTCTCATTAAACATCCTAAAAATTTCCTCTCTGAAGTTCTTTTCAGAGAGATTAAATAGGTGGCTGTTACTGATTGAGTCTGCAGGATTTCAGTCTCCATCCAATCCCCATTATGGAATTCTTTGCCGTGGTTCCTTTTGTAGTTTGAGGTGTGCCCTTTGCTCTCAATGGTCACCTCACTGCCAGACCTAGTGGGGCTCTATTGAAGGTGTGAGATTATACTTTGGCTGCTTCACAACTGTGGAGCTGACTTCTGATCTGTGAGCAGAGCCTAAACCTGACTCTGCAGGTCTGTTTCCTACTATGTACAGTGGGGGCCTCCCCCAGAGTTTGATTTCATGTTATTTTACTTTTTCTTTCTTTTTCTTTTTCTTTCTTTCTTTCTTTCTTTCTTTCTTTCTTTCTTTCTTTCTTTCTTTCTTTCTTTCTTTCTTTCTTTCTTTCTTTCTTTCTTTCTTTCTTTCTTTCTTTCTTTCTTTCTTTCTTTCTTTCTTTCTTTCTCTCTCTCTCTCTCTCTCTCTCTCTCTCTCTTTCTTTCTTTCTTTCTTTCTTTCTTTCTTTCTTTCTTTCTTTCTTTCTTTCTTTCTTTCTTTCTTTCTTTCTTTCTTTCTTTCTTTCTTTCTTTCTTTCTTTCTCTCTCTTTCTTTCTTTTTCTTCCTCCCTCCCTCCCTCCCTCCCTCCCTCCCTCCCTCCCTCCCTCCCTTCCTTCCTTCCTTCCTTCCTTCCTTCTTCCTTCCTTCCTTCCTTCTCCCTCCCTCCCTCCCTCCCTCCCTCCCTCCCTCCCTCCCCTCCCTCCCTCCCTCTCTCTCTCTCTCTCTCTCTTCTTTCTTTCTTTCTTCTTTCTTTCTTTCTTTCTTTCTTTCTTTCTTTCTTTCTTTCTTTCTTTCTTTCTTTCTTTCTTTCTTTCTTTCTTTCTTTCTTTCTTTCTTTCTTTCTTTCTTTCTTTCTTTCTCTCTCTCTCTCTCTCTCTTTCTTTCTTTCTTTCTTTCTTTCTTTCTTTCTTTCTTTCTTTCTTTCTTTCTTTCTTTCTTTCTTTCTTTCTTTCTTTCTTTCTTTCTTTCTCTTTCTCTTTTTTTTTTTTTTTGGTTCTTGGGTCACACTTAGTGACACTTAGGGATTATTCCTGGCCATGCACTTAGAAATCGCTCCTGGCTTGGGGGACCATATGGGACACTGGGATTCAAACCACCTACCGTCCTGGATCAGCTGCAGGCAAGGCAAACATCTTACCGCTGTGCTATCACTCTGGCCCCATTCTTTTACTTTCTCTCTGTACTTTCCCATTGATTACTCTGACTCTTGGATCCTAAACCTTTACATAAAGAGGAAGGTCAGTGTGTAGATATGGATTCAGAGAACTGACAAAGATGGACTGCCTGGCCATACATATTGCCTGGTGTCTGCTGGCCTATTTCCTATTGTCAGGGCCAGTGAATGACAAAGCCAACTTGTATGCTTTGCAACCTGGGTGTGAATCTCAGTCAGTTCCTATATGTCCAGGCCCACCCTGTGCTCCATACCCACCTGCTTCCTTCCTTAGCTGGTCCTGCAGAAGCAGATAATGAAGATTCCCCCACCCTAAAAACACTAGGAGGCAGAGGCATTTTGAGTTGGCAAACCAGATTTTATAATTACACAAGTTCCACATAGGGTGACAGAGGTGGGTACTTGTGGGCACAGGTGGGGCTGGGTCACTTGCAGATACTTGAACTAACTGTTCAAGGGTAATTTATTGAGAGTAATTTATTTAGGGTAATTTATTGAGGAGACCCGAGTGGAAGTCTTTGAGGGGGCTTGGTAGGTGTATTTCATGGAAGTCTTTGAAAAGCTAACCCGTGAGGGAGTTGCTGAAGTTAACGAGGCTGCGGCGGTGGACAGTTTTGAAGTCTTAGAAGGTGAGATGGAGGCTATCTCTGGTTTTTGTTTGAAACTTACTTGGGGCTTTTCCACTTTGTTCCCTGTGTTCTTGGTGACCAAACAAGCATCCAGGAGACACATAATTGCTGCTGCGAGAGACAGCGCCTGTTGAACACAAGACTTATGGGCAAGACAAAGTCATGGTATATCCCTACTATTGAGGCTTCCCTTTGCCTGCTAGACCTAGCTATAGGCGCCTATGAATCCCCATGGCCTTCCCCTACCTAGTTTCTTTCTGTCTGCCTGCCATGAAAAAAAGAGTTGGGAAATGGTGAGTTTGCTGTCTGGGATGACCCTCCTCATGCCCAGGCACTGGAAAAGGTCCTGGATCTTGGAGACTCCAGGAAGGGTTGTTGGACTGAGGAAGTGGGAGGACCTGGACTGTGTAGAAAGGCAGGAAGGAGGCCCTAAAGCGATAGACTAGAAAAGGATGTCAAATATTAGACTGGAGCCTCCAGAGAAGCTGGCAGGGTTCAGAGCTTGGGAAGTGGTGCCAAAGGGGGAGCAGAGTTGAAGTCTGGGCTGTCTGCACTGGGTACTTGGTCAAGAGGGGGAAACCAAAACATGAACAGATTCTCCACATCATTAATCTTCATAAAGATGCAAATAAAAAACAATGATGTGATATCATCTCACCCTATGGAGACTGGTACACATTAAAAAGAACAAAAACAACCAGTGCTGGTGGTGTGAATGTGGGAGAAAGGGACTCTTATTCACTGTTGGTAGGAATATAGATTGGTCAAGCCTTTGGAGAAACAATATAGACAGTCCTCAAAGAAAGCTAGAAAATGAGCTTCCATGTGACCCAGATATACTTCTCCTGGGAATATACTGTAGGAGCCCCAAAACACAATGCCAAAAAGGTATCTGCACTCCTATAGTCATCACAGCGCTGTTCACAGTAGCCATGTATCTGGAAGCAACCCAAGTGCCTGAGAACAGATGAGTGGATAAAGAAACTTGTACATCTGTGCTCACTTCGGCAGCACACATAATAAAACTGGAATAAACTGGTACATCTATACAATGGAATATTATGCAGCTGTTAGGAAAAATGAAGTCATGAAATTTTCTTATACATGAATGGATATGGAGATGAGTAAAGCGAATCAGAGAATGATCATAGAATGATCAAATTCATTTGTGAGTTACAAAAGAATAGATTGTATGGTAATAATACACAAAAACAATAAAGATAAAGGCCAGGAGGGCTGGCCCAGTTAGGAAGTTTACCAAAAGAGCAGAGAGAGTGAAGTTAGATAGAGAAGGGAACCACTAGAACAATGATAGTTGGAAATGATCACTCTGTACAAGAACTTAGTGCTGAAAGAAGGTTAAGTCATATGCATGATATCCCTTCAATAACAATATTGTAAACCATAGTGCCTAAAAGGGAGAGTGAGAGAGAATAAAAATGTCTGCTCTAGAGGCAGGCAGGGAAGGGAATGGGGGAGGGCAGGAGGGAATCTAGGGGTGTTGGTGGCGGGAAATGTGCACTGGTGAAAGGGTGGATGTTGGACATTATATAACTGAAAGTCAATCTTAACTTTGTAACTGTGTATATCATGGTGATTCAATAAAAATTATTTAAAAAAGAAAGAAATGAAGGCTACGAGGACTGGTGTTTATTGGAAAGCTTGCCACAACAGGTGCGGGATGGGGGCAGAGTGGGAATATGGTTAGGTCAGAGAATAACAGTGATGGTGGGAAGTGATAATTCTGAACAAGCACTGGATGATGAAAGAAAGTAAAGTGATGTATATGATACTCTTTCAGGTAACAATATTGCAAACCTAGTATCTGAAGAAAAAATAAGTGTTTGACAGAGGTAGGCTGAAATTGGTGATGAGGGTATGGGAGAGAAACATTGAGAGAGGGACTAGATATTGGTGAAAGGATGGACACTTGAACTTTGTATGCCTGAAACTCAATCAGGAACAACTTTGTATCTCACAGTGGCCCAATACAATTTAAAAAATTAATTATAAAAAGGAGGGGAGGCTAGATACCAGACCCTCAAAGCCTGCTTGCAGGTAGGTCACCCACTTTTAGAATATGTGCTGCCAAAGTCAGCTCACTCACTTTTGATAAGACACTACTTCTTTTTTACTCATTATTTTAAGACCTTTTTTTTTTTGGTTTATTTTTTTTCAGTCATAATAGGTGGTGCTGAGGGCTTATTTGTGGTCTTGAGCTCAGAGATTGCTCCTGGCGAGGCTCAGAGGAGCATATGCAATATCAGGTATTAAATTTGGAATGGGTGCCTGCAAGGCAAACTTTCTACCTGCTGCACTCTTGCTTCTATCTCCTCCAGTCCAATAAAATAAATATTCTATTTATAAACCAGAGTATTCTGTAGCAATATTTAAAAAATAGTGTGTGCTATATTCTCAAAAGTTTCAACAAATTTGTTTTTGTACCAATTGGAGAATACATAGTAAGAGGAAAGTTTTGAGCATGCTCTTCTAAAAACATCCCTGCAAAAAGCGAAGAAAATGGTAGGGACATTGTTCTGCTAGGAGAGAATGAAGGTCTGCTCATTTCTTTACTCAAATAGTCTGAAATGGAATCAAGAAAGCCTCTACTTACCCCTCCTGTGTAGAATATATACTTTTTTTCCGTTTCAAGCATTGCCAGGACGCAAACTATGATAAGGAAAACAGCTGTAACTAAACTATTGATAATGTCCTATAACAGAGAATTGAAGATTATGAGTTTAACATGAAAATGTAATTTCATAGGATTTAAATGGGTTAGTTATATACCTAAGGTATGGATTCTATCTCTCTCTCTCTTTTTTTTTTTTGGTGAGAGAGTACTGACCTCTGGGAAGGTACTGATTTAGGGCCACACTCAGCAGTGCTTATTTATGGCTTACTTCTGGTAATGCTCAGGGGAGCCAGGGAGTTAACTAGGGTTGACTACAAGTAAGATGTCTCTTAACCCCTATTCTTTCTATCTGACCTCTAGGATGAATGTTTTATGATTTAATTTAACTATTTTATGAGCCACACATAACAGAGCTTAGGTTGCAGTGGTGCCTGTAACCAACCTGGAGTCTTTGCACATAGACTCTACAACTTGAGACATTTCCTTAGACCCCTAGAGACTATTTATGTTATGTTACATTATTTTGTTTTTGTTTTATTTTGTTTTTTCAACTTTATTTATTTATTGATTGATTGATTGATTGATTGGTTTTTGGGGCACACCCAATGGTGCTCAGGAGTTACTGCTGGCTCTGCACTCAGAAATCACCTGGGGGACCATATGGGATGCTGGGAATTGAACCTATTGCTATGCTATCTCTCTGGCCCCTTATTTTATTTTTTTGAGAGGTGCTCAGGGATTGATCATATGTGGTGCTGGAGATTTGAACCAGGGTCAGTGGAATGCAAGTGTCTCCAGCAAAGAAGGAGGGAGAGTGACAATGGAGAAGCCATTCCACAGCACCAAGAGCTTCAATTCTAGAAAGAGTTTAGAATTTGTAGATAGATTGGTTTTGTCTCACATTGAATTTCCTGTGCGTACAAGTAGCCATGCATGACCTCATTGCTTAAATCCAGTTTCCCATCTGTTGACTGTGGTGTAGGGGATGACTTCACCTCACTGTTTTGTCAGAAGAAGTAAATAATATATTACATAGGAAAAAGAATCTTGCACATGGTATGCACTCCAAAAAGTGTCCCTTTACTTTCCCTCCTTGAAAATTTCCATGGGCAGATTTCCGTTTGTCTTCAGAAACCTCTGCCTGGTTATCCTTTTCTGTCATAAAGAGGCTCTTCCATGGGCCCACTTAAAGCTATTCTTATTTGGCTTTGTTAGCTTCCTGTTTTTTGTTTGTTTGTTTGTTTGTTTTGTTTTGCTTCTTTGGGCCACACCCAGTGACTTTCAGGGATTACTCCCAGCTATACGCTCATAAATCACTCCTGGCTTGGGGGACCATATGGGATGCCAGGTGATAGAACAGCAATCTGTCTTAGGTTAGAGCATGCAAGGCAAACACCCTACCGCTTGCGTCACCGCTCTGGCCCCTGACAGCTTCCTGTTTTAATGTCATTCTGAGACAGATTTCAATAGCCTTAATGGACAACCCCTCTACTTTGGGAGTGGGCTTGAGGGTGTACTACATGTGGTAGCGTTCAGGAATCATTGTTGGTTTTTGCTCAGAGGTCACTTCTGGTTGTGCTTGGGAACCATATGATATACCCGGATTGAACCAGTGGCGGTTACAGGCAATGCTACTGCCTTAGCCCTGTTCTATCTCTCTAGCCTCCTCCCTCACATGCTTGAGGAATTTATGTTTGAGTTTTAGGTAATCCACTAATCCAACTTTAAGGTTAGAAAAAGTGATCATAAGAAAGTGGGATGTTGAAGAGGCGTTCCCTGGAATTAGGGCTGGTCACACTGCAAGTTAACAAAAGGCATTCAAGTGGCTCATGGTTTTCATGGTGGTTTTTCGTTTTTGGACACTTAACAGAAAACATTCAGTTGTGCCAACCATTATGCTATATTCTTTAAGCATGCTTTAATATTATAAGGACCTTATTTATCATTATACTTTATCTTCAATGAAGTTCTTAGATGAGAAAATTGAGTTAAAGTTGACCCACCTAAGGATCTGAGAGATAGCACAAGGTTTAAGGGACTTGCTTTGCATGTGACCTACTCTGGTTAGATCCTTGGCACCAAATCACCCTCCAGCAGTGTTATCTCTTGCCAACACAGAGCTAAGAGTAACATTCAGGGGCCAGAGAGATACCATGGAGGTAAGGCATTTGCCTTCCATGCAGAAGGTTGGTGGTTCGAATCCCGGCATCCCATATGGTCCCCCCGAGCCTGCCAGGAGCGATTTCTGAGTGTAGAGCCAGGAGTAACCCCTGAGCGCTGCCATGTGTGACCCAAAAAACAAAACAAACAAACAAAAAAAAGAGTAACATTCAGCACTGTCAGGTGTATCCCAAATCTCACTGCTTATAAGTAATAGTTCATCCTGCTGATGGGATAGCATGATCAAAAACTGGGTCTCTGGTACATGAGAGACAAAGCTATAGTTCCTTGTTAGTTGGTGTGAAGTTGCAAAACCTTAAGCTCAGCTATAAACTGAATTTCATCTGAGACCAGAGTAAGAGGGATTCACTTTGGGAAATTGTTAGTTGTTAAAGTATAGGAAATTAAGGAGTTTTCAGTGTCATAGCATTAACCATAATAGGAATATTAATAATTCTAGAGGAAGTCAGTCAGAACACTCACTCGGATGTTCATACCCTAGCATGAATAGCTGATCAAAAATTTCTGAGAAATATCCCACCAGAAGGCCCACTGAGAAGCTTTTCCCTCAGTGTGGATAACTGGTCAAAAATTCCTGAAAAATATCTTGCCAAGGCCCACTGAGAGTCTTTCCCTCAGTGTGAATGGCTGACAAGATGTATGTTAATGGTACTGACATTCTACTTGCTTTATAACAAACATTTAATTGGCCTTAAGATGAATATTCTTTCTGCTGTATTTTGTATGTATATATAGTAAAACCTTTTATTTCCTCTTCCTCCTCCTCCTCCCTTGCCCCCTCATCCTCTTCCTCCTCCCCCCTCTTTCTCTTCCCCCTTTTCTTCCTCTCCCCTCCTCCTCTTCCCCCCTCTTTTTCCTCCCCTCTCTCCTCCTCCCCCCATCCTCCTCTCCTCCTCCTCCTCCTCTTCTTCTTCTTTTTTTTGTTACACCTGGCGGCACTCAGGGCTACTGTGCTCAGAAATCTCTCCTGATAGGCTCGAGGGACCATATAGGAGGCCAGGATTTGAACCAGCGATCTTCTGCATGCAAGGCAAATGCTTTACCTCCATGCTATCTCTCTGGCCCCTGCTAACTAATTCTTGCCTCAGAACTTACATCCAAAGTTTTGTGCAGGAAATAGTACTGGGCTATTGAGAAAATCTTCCCCAGGTAGACTTGCATTGCTTTCAGATAAGTTTGTTTTTCCTAAAAACTATTTCTTAGTCAGACTTTAGGAAGTTAGTTATCTATATTAGTCCCTAAAATAAAACCTTTTCCCTCAGAAAATAGGAAAAACCAACTCCTTGCAAATTCCTTTAATCAGGACTGACCAGGACTAGCTGGACAGGAACTGCTTTAAGATGTCAAAAAAAAAATTTTTTTTTTTTTTGGGTCACAGCCAGCAGCGCTCAGGGGTTACTTCTGGCTCTATACTCAGAAATCATTCCTGGCAGGCTCAGGGGACCATATGGGATGCCGGGATTCTAACCAATGACCTTCTGCATGAAAGGCAAACGCCTTACCTCCATGCTATCTCTCCGGCCCCTTATCTTCTCTTCTTAACTCTGGAATCTTACTTGAAATGTATCTACTCCCCAGTAGCCATGTGAATTGTTTTGTTTTTCTGTTTACATGTTGTAATTTAACATAGGAGAGCATTCTTTTCATGGCATAGAAAAAACTGTGGCTGGCTAATGCCTCATTTATACCCCTTATTCTTCACATTAAACTCAGAAAACACTGTTTTCTCCCACATAGAATTGTGTGGTCTCTCATTTTCTTCATATGCAGTTTATGCATCCACTCTAAAAAGGACCTCTAATTCAAAGTGGATCCCAGGAACTAGTCTGTGACATTTTAATTATTAAAATACAGGAAAAGTCAGAAAGACAGTTCAGTAGGTAAGGTGCTTTTCTGCATGCAGTCTACTCAGGCTTAATTCCTGGTACCCAGGTGGTCCCTTGAGTACAACCAGGAGTTAACCCTGAGCACAAACACAGGAAAAAGTAAGCCTTGAGAAGTGCCCAGTGTGGCCCCAAACAAAACAAAACAACTCTCCCCTCCCCAAGCATAGGAAATTCTGGAAGATGCTACTGAAGATAGTTCTGGTATGTTGGTTCCTATTTACTCTTCCACGGGGCTCTCTGGGAAGCATGATCCTTTGCTGCACACAAAATTACCCCTGTAAACTTCCAGGTTACATTGATGCTCAGCTTAGTCATTGGCTAAAATTTTGCCATATCCACTTTTACTTTTGGGGTTAGGGTGCTAATTATGTTTTTTGTGGGGGAGGGCAACACCTGGTGGTGCTCAGGGATGATTCCTGGCTTTGCACTCCTGGTGAGCTGGGGGAATCATAAGGGATCATAAGGATTGAGGTCAGGTCAGCCACACGCAAGCAAATGCCCTACCCATGCATGGTGGTATGGCTCTAGCCTCAGGGT
Source organism: Suncus etruscus (assembly GCF_024139225.1). Lineage (NCBI taxonomy): Eukaryota > Metazoa > Chordata > Mammalia > Eulipotyphla > Soricidae > Suncus > Suncus etruscus. The sequence goes on along the minus strand of NC_064861.1, from coordinate 61,068,781 downwards.
ATTAATTATATTTTAGAGAGGGTGCTTGGAAGGAAAGTTTGTAGTGTTTTATAAAAAGCAGAGGAATTGTGTGTTTAGCTTTTGAACCAAGTACTCAAAATACTTGGTAGGATCATCCAGAGGGGGGGGGGAAATACTTGGTAGGAAATTCTGGAGCACCACACCTTACTTAGGGCTGTAAGGAGATGGCAAATAAAGGTCGGAGGTGGTGGTGGGATATTCTACACACAGAGATGTCTACTAACCTTTCTGGGTATGAGACTAGCTTCTACCCTGGCACAGAGTAACACCCTTATTGCTACAACTTATTGTTAAAACTTATTGTTTTTACACGAGGAAGGTCTATACTCTAGGGCTGAGGACAGAGCTTATATTCAAATGATGAAACTGAGCACTTACAAGTAAGGGCCAGTCTATGAAAAGCAGCAGATGGTACAGGGTTAGCATGTACAATATGATGAAAAAAAGTACAATTGAGATCTCCAGGACTGTGACTATAATGCTTGGGTCATGGGATTCAGCATAGGTGAAGGCAACAACAGCTCCAACAATAAAAATCTGTGATAAAAGAAACAGGAGTTATTTTAATGTATGCAGCTTTTTAAAAAAAACATTAATAGTCAGAAGGTAAATCTGAATACACAGCCAATACCTTATTATGTTGCAGGTGCACACATATGATTTCTTGTTTATTTTGGGAGCAGAAAGGTGGGACTATACCTGGTGATGTTCAGGGGCTACTCCTGGCTCTGTACTCAGCTATCACTCATGGTGGTACTCAGGGGAATATATATGACACTAGGATCAAATGCAAGTTCAGCCACATGTAAAGCGAGCGTCTTAACCTTTGCACTATCCAACTCAATTTCTTTAAAAAATTTTTTTATTTAGTTACTGTGAAATTGCTGTTATTTCTGGGCCTGAAGCGATAGTAGAGTGAATAGGGCATTTGCCTTGCACACAGCAGACCAGGAGTAACCCCATAGCATCCCCAAACAAACAAAAAATCCCCAAATCAGCTGCTGTTTGGGCAGGGGCAGTTGACCTTAGTCCTTTGTCCAAAAAATCAAGAGGAGGACAGACTGACCTTCACTAGAGGTGTGTGTGGGTCTGTGTAAAATGGAATGTGTCTCAGGCCCAGCACATGAGAGAGTTTGTAGCTCACTTGGCACCCACTGTCTGCAGCTCCCCTTTTCTAAAAAAAAAAAAAAAGTGTTTTTCCTAGACTCCCTTCTCAAAAAAGGGCATCTGGCCCAGGTAAGTAGCTTAGTGGTAGAGCATGTGTGATGCTCCGGGTCTGGTTCCTGTGGTGTCAATGGGGGACTTGGGAGTCACTTCCACCAGGGGCCCCACATGATTCTTGAACCCTGCAGGTTATTTGGAGGATATGAGCCTTCCAACCTCCAGTATGCCAGTTTGTTTGTGAGATATGTGTGGGAGTGGGGCTGGATTGAACTATAACTACACCAGTCTGAGGCGTCACTTTTGACTATGTCAGTGCTTCTCAAATAGTGGAGTGTGCCCCCGGGGGCGCGTAAAGGGGGGTGTGTTTGACCTGGGCAAACACTGTTATAACAAGCTAAACCCCGTGTTTATGTCTCTGTATGTCTCTGGAGCTGAGAGTTGCTGTGTCTTCAAACCCCACTTTGAAAAGCTATGCATTGCAAAACGTGCTCATTGTAGCCATTCATCCAGACATCACCTCTGATTAAAATATCAGCTCAAATTATTTTATATATTTTTGTTTTGAAGGTTAAAGTTTTTTTTTTTAAATAAAGATACTATTTACAGTTGCGCGGGTGTGTGTGTGTGTGTGTGTGTGTGTGTGTGTGTGTGTGTGTGTGTGTGTGAAATGTTTTCTTCTTCCTAGGGGGGCATGACAGAAAATAATTGAGAAGCACTGGACTATATGATAGCTAGCAATTATTTCCTGATTGCTGGCAAGATCAAACCAGGCTTGGTTGCAAGTGCTTCAACAGCAACGAAAGTCTTACTTGTTTGTTTTATATGCTTTTGAGTCCCACCCTGCTTGATCAGGGAGTACTCCTGGCTCAGGTGCTCAGGGATTACTCCTTCTGGACTCAGGGGACTGAACATATTGCTGGGATCTAACTAGAGGTGACCACATACAAGGCAAGCTCCTACCCACTTGCTATCTCCTTGGTCCTAAATCTTTCTTGAGCTGTCACAGCGTCTCCTGATGACCATTTATGGTCATGGAGTGGCAGTAATGTTCAAAGTTCCCCTTTCAGTACTATCTCAGTTATTTATGTCTCACTTATTTGTCTTGCTCAAATGAAATATAATGATATTTTGATTGGGATATGATTATGCTCAATTATAGTTTGTAAAGATTTCAGAATTTTGTCCTACTACTTTTTCTGTAGTACTTTTTGTCCTATTAATATTTTACCACTACTGTGGTAAAAAAAAAAATCTACATAACTTTGGGGCCAGAGAGATAGCACAGCGGTAGGGTGCTTGCCTTGCATGCAGCCGATACATGGTGTCTAGGATGGTGGTTCGAATCCCAGCATTCCACATAGTCCTCTGAGCCTGCCAGGAGCAATTTCTGAGCACAGAGCCAGGAGTAACCCCTGAACGCTGTCGAGTGTGATCCCTCCCCACCCCACCCCCCCCAAAAAAAAAAAAGAAAAAAAAAGAAAATCTACACAACTGGGCACAAAGAATTGGGGATTTTTAATCATCCATGGTAATAAAACCTCACTCTCATTAGGTTGGGCAGAGCCTAATGGTTTCCTGCCACTTACACTATAGCGCCCCCAGGTGGCAAGCAGGACACTGAGGGAGTAGCCTTTAAAGACAGGAATTACATGGCTCCCTAAACAAGACACCTGAGAATGGCTTTTGCCTCTTGCTTTTCCTCACATGGTTTGTCTGTCTCGGAGATCCCAATCTCTTGCATTCAAATATGTTTTTTTTGGGATCTCCTGGCTCAAGTGGTGGAGCACATTAATAGCAGTTAGGGCCCTGAATTTGATCCCCTGCACTCTACTGCTTGATCCTGTCTCCTAGAACCATTACTACAAATGCATATCCTGGCAGGAAATAACACTCAACAGGACAAGGATACGCTTTGCATGCATGCATGCGTGCGTGCGGCTGACACATCTTGATCTAGTACTGCCAGATCAAGCTTAGAGCCGGCAGTAGCTTCTTTGCATTGTGGGGTGTGGTCTTCAACCTGTAATCCTGATTAAAAAAATAATAAAAGCATTTCTTATGCTTACTGGAGTAGCAAAATATAAAATATGCACTTCCTTATTCAGCCTGGATGCTAGGTATTATCCTTTGTTCCTAAGGCTCTAGATGTGGATCAGCAATAAAATACATGCCTTTTGTCTAAGGGACATGGGTTCAATCCTCAGCACTGAAATAAAAACAAACAAACAAACAAACAACAAATAAAAAATAAATCCTCCCACATTAGTGGAGATGGGGAGATAGCTCAGAAGGCTAAGGCTATGCTTTGTATGTGGGAAGCCCCAGCATTAGTGGGTTCCCAGAGCAATCAGATGGGAATGGCTTACACACTGCCGGGTGTGGCCCTAAAGCAATAAACAAAAACTAAACACATGTCCCTTAAGACAAATGTTTAAGGCTGAAGAGATCATACAGGGATTAAGGTCCTGCCTTGTACTCTCTGACCCTGGTTGTAAACAACCCCAATACCTCACATGGACACAACAGGGGACACTCCCGAGCACAAGACTAGAAAAAGGCCCTAAATATCATCCAATGTGGCCCCATCCCCAAATTAAACACTAAGAACAAATGTTTTACTTACAATGATCAAAGTGTTTTTTTCCTCTCCTGGGAATAATATGCCATTCCAAGTGTTTATAAGCTGTAATTCATAATAGAAAGCAGGAAAGCAACTAATCAGAGCTCTTCATCAATGAAAAGCAAGAGAACTGGTCCTTTTTAGGAAATTTGCCATTATAGAGGCAGAGGGGATTGGGACAGGGAAGGGATCAATATGACAATGATAGGGAAAACAGTCACTCTGGATGAAAACTGGATGCTGAAAAGAGGGATACATGATACCTTTCAGTGACAATATTGCAAACCACAGTGTCTAAAAGATGGATAAAGTGCCTGCCATAGAGGCAGATTGGGGATTGGGAGGGAAACTGGGCACACTGGTGAAGGCACTGGTGTCAGATCATTTACAGTGATTCAATAATTATTTTTTAAAAGCAAATACATTTTTTTTGGGCCACACCCGGCAGTGCTCAGGAGTTACTCCTGGCTGTCTGCTCAGAAACAGCTTCTGGCAGGCACGGGGGACCATGTGGGACACTGGGATTTGAACCAACCACCTTAGGTCCTGAATGGGCTGCTTGCAAGGCAAACACCACTGTGCTATCTCTCCGGGCCCCAAAGCAAATACATTTAAGGTGGAAAACAATGAACTCTATCAGCTTGCTTTCTCTGAGTTGACTCAACCTTTAACTCGTTAATAAAGCTCTCCTTTCCTCAATACAGTGGTGAAATTGTATCTTAATTAGCATTATTCAGAAAAAAGTATATCTTTTTTGTGATTTCTTCTTTGTTATTTCTTCTTTTCCTTTTTGTTTTTGGATCACACTGGTGGTCCTCAGGACTTACTCTTGGCTCTGAGCTCAGGTATTACTCCTCACAGTGCTCAAGGAACATATGGGGTGCTGGGGATCCAACTGGGGTATGCTGCATGTGAAGCAAGTGTCTACCTGCTGTACTATTGATTTGATCTTTTTAATGAATATTTTAGTGTGTGTATGTGTGTGTGTGTGTGTGTGTGTGTGTGTATTTGGACTATACCCTATGGTGATAGGGATCACACCCAGCTGAGCACTGAGGTGAAGGGGAGGTAGGCTAGCTTCTTGCAGTGTTTAAGGAACATGATGGGGACCACGCAATACCGTGGATCAAGATCTGTTTCCTACAGGGGAAAGGATGTGCTTGCCCTTTGAGCCATGCCAGAGGCCCAGCCTCACTGCTTCACGACTAATCTCTGCAAAAACACTGAGCTAACCAAATTACCAGGTACACCATTTTTGGTGGCTGAAAATTCTGGAATCTTCTTGGAGTAAGGATAGGTAAGCCTCCCTCCACCGCCCTTCTTCAGAAAGCCTCCATAGTCAATCCCACATCCCAAAGCCACAGCTATGTCATACTCTCATTTTCTCCTCCTCTTCCTCTCCCTCCTCCTCTTCCTCCACCTCTTCCTCCCCCTCCCCTCCCCCTTCTTCCTTTTTCTTTATTTTTGTATTTTTGGGTCACTCCAGGCGGTGCTCAGAAGTTACTCCTGGCTTTCCACTCAGAAATTGCTCCTGGCAGGCATTGGGGGACCATATGGGATGCCAGGATTCGAACCACCGTCTGTCCTGGATTGGCTGCATGCAAGACAAATGCCCTACCGCTGTGTTGTCTCTTCGGCCCTCAGACTCCCATTTTTATAGATCCTGGGAGTTTCTGAAGAAATACTTTAAAATTCCTCAAAACTGACACTTTAGTAGGAGCACACCAAATTAAATGGGAAAGTAGCATATTAATCATCTAATCTCAATAAATAAAAACAACACAGAATACCCAACTAGCAACAAATGGCTTAGTAAACCTTAGATAATTACTTAATGACCCCATTGTTTAACAATTTTCACAAACTTTCTTTTACTGAAGTATCTTTTGATAATCCCATTAGCCATATAGTTCTAACAAGCAATATAAAATAAAGTTTTTGTACCTGCCAGGGAGGCAGACTTGGCAGGATGGGAAACTTGGGTAATTGTTGGAGGAATGTTACCCTGGTGGTGAAAATGGTGCTGAAACAATAAATGCCCAAAACAACTGTATTATGAACTTTGAAAACCCCAGTGTTTAAATAACATAAAAACAATTAAAGATGTACAGCAGAATTACCAAATGAAATCCTCCAATTTGAAGACAGTGGAGGAATAGATATAAAATTTTAATGAAATGAATGCTTCACCGAGAATACTTTACCCAGCCAGACTTTCATTTAGATTTAAAGGAGCAAAACACAGTTCATGGATAAACAACAGCTCAAGAACTTCATAGACTCAAAACCATCTTTACAAGAACTCCTCAAGGGGCTACTTTTGCGCAAGACACACTCCACAAATGCCAACTCCTACAGAAAGATGACATAAAACTTTGAGACAATAGTCTCCTCATTGTCAATGGTTTAAATGCACATAGTGGCATAGCAATTCAGAAAACTGAACCCAACATTCTGCTGCCTTCAAGAAACACATTGGATAGACAGAGCAAATACAGATTCAAAGTCAAAAGTTGGAAGACAATTCTTCAAGCAAACTACTCTGCAAAAGGTCATGGTGGCCATAATAGTATTAAATGAGATAGACTTCAGGGGCCTGAGCAGTGGCGCAGCAGTAAGGTGTCTGCCTTGCCCACGCTATCTTAGGATGGACCACACTTTGTTCCCTTGGTGCCCCATATGGTCTCCCAAGCCAGGAGTGATTTCTCAGGTTACCAGGAGTAACCCCTAAGTGTCACTGGGTGTGGCCAAAAAAAAAAACCAAAACCAAAACCAAACGAATGACGTAGACTTTAATATCAAAGAGGTTTTAAGAGACAGAAGGATAATTATTTTTATTGTGTGTAAAGTACAATATTTTTTATTTAGAAAAATTAAAATATTGGGATGGTGTGGGGAGAGAGTTGTTCAAGAGAGAACACAGCTTCTCTGAAGAGTACATAAACATAAATATTCATAAACATAAATTAATATCCTTAAATTAAGTAAAGGCAGCATGATACTGAAATCAGACAAAACTTGAGCAATGTTAATGGGGAAAAAGATGGGTTGGTCACCATATTGCTAAGAACTGTGATAATTTAGGGTTATTATTTGTAATTTAAATTGTCAGGGTTAAAAGAAATAATTCTATACGCTCTGGATTCTTCAAAAGCTGAACTACTAATCAAATAAAATAATAAATGTATTGTCAGACATATTAATAAGGGGAAAGATTAATATGTTATTAATGTTGCAGTCATATTGATAGATGCAGTCCTTGGTAATGAATTTTTCAGGGAAATAATAAAACTAAGACGATATTGCTTAGCCACCAACCCTAAAGTAACTCAAAGACATGAAGATCACATCCCTTTGTGATATAAGAACTGAGCTCTTTGGAGAGAGAGAGAAAAAATGTGACACCACCAGATGTAGAAACTGAGGTATCACTCAGAAAAGGATGACCTCTCTCAGTAAAAAGAGAATCTACGGGGCCGGGGAGATAGCATGGAGGTAAGGCGTTTGCCTTCCATACAGAAGGATGGTGGTTCAAATCCCGGCATTCCATATGGTCCCCCAAGTCTGCCAGGGGCAATTTCTGAGTGTAGAGCCAGGAGTAACCCCAGCACTGCCGGGTGTGACCTAAAAACAAAAACAAAGGGGCCGGCGAGGTGGCGGTAGAGGTAAGGTGTCTGCCTTGCAAGCGCTAGCCAAGGAAGGACCGTGGTTCTATCCCCGGCGTCCCATATCGTCCCCCCAAACCGGGGCAATTTCTGAGTGCTTAGCCAGGAGTATAGTAACCCCTGAGCATCAAACGGGTGTGGCCCTAAAAAACAAAAAACAAAACAAACAAAAACAAAAACAAAAAGAGAATCTAAAGGTCATGGTAATTATATATCAAAGCTCAAAATTTCAAGGGTCCTCTTTTTTGGGGGGGGGCACACCCATTTGATGCTCAGCGATTATTCCTGGCTTTGTGCTCAGAAATCGCTCCTGGTTTGGGGGAACCATATGGGACCCCGGGGGAATCGAACCGTGGCCCATCCTAGGCTAGCAGTTTCAAAGCAGACACCCTACTTCTAAGTGCCACTGCTCCGGCCCCAAGGGTCTTCTTTTTGATAATGTACTAGCAACAGATTATTATTCAAGGGGGGAATTAAAAAAAAGTTTATACAGACATGGGATATATATTATCCACTGTAGAGATTCACTTAAATGTCAACCTGAAATGTATATATATTACTTGACTTTTTCCACATTGGTGAGGGTAATTTTTTTTTTTTTTTTTTTTTTTTTGGTTTTTGGGCCACACCCTGTGACGCTCAGGGGTTACTCCTGGCTATGTGCTCAGAAGTTGCTCCTGGCTTCTTGGGGGACCATATGGGACGCCGGGGGATCGAACCGCGGTCCATCCTAGGCTAGCGCAGCAGGCAAGGCAGGCACCTTACCTCCAGCGCCACCGCCCGGCCCGAGGGTAATTTTTTTTTAATAATTAAAAGATATGTAAGTATGTTAGGAAGAACTCACAATCCTAAACATCATATATGTACTTAATGAGGAACCAGCAAAATACTGAAAACAGCTAAGAAATTTAAAGAAATTACATTTTAAATATTTAATTTAAATATTGATCAAAGCACAATAGTAGTTGGAGACTTCAAAACTGCTGTCACCTCTTGATATATTTAACTAGATTAAGGCTCAGTAAGGAAATACTTGTTTTGAAAGAAGAAAAGCAAGAGAGGGTTTTAGTATATACAGGTGACGTTTCATCCTCAAAAAATTGAATACATATTCTTCCCAGTGCATAAGGGAATTCTCCAAGATAGACCACATACTAGCTCACAAAATATAACTATAAAATCAAGAGACTAGAACTTGTCTCAACTATCTTCTCAAACCATGATGCTCTGAGAATAGAAGTTAATCACAAACAGAAACAGAGAATTAATTAAAAAAAAAAAAAAACAACAACCTTGAAATGAAAAAAACTCACTACTGAATAACCAGTAGGCCAGAGAAGAAATCAAAAGATGCCTGAAAACAAATGAGAATAAGGACAAATCTTGTGGGACACAGCAAAAGAGGTGTTTATAGCTATGCAATAAATCATCAGGAAAGAAGAAAGAGCCCACACAAATAACATGCTGGAATTCTATATGGTTCCCTCAAGCCTTCCAAGAGATATTTCTGAGCACAGAGCCAGGAGTATCCTCTGAGTGCCACTGGGTATGTCCCCAAAATGAAAACAAACAACAGCAACAAAAAAGGGAAACTATGACCAGGCAAAGACACTCATGGATTTGGAGAAATTATTTACCCACTAGTCATTTGATAAGGGATTAATATCAAATTTGTATAAAGCACTGGTAGAATTTTGCAAGAGTAAAACACTCAACCCCATCAAAAAAATGAAAAAGAAGAGATCAATAGAAACATCCTCAAAGAAGAAACAAAAATGGCGGAGCCAGAGAGATAGCATGGAGGTAGGGTGTTTGCCTTGCATGCAGAAGGACAGTGGTTTGAATCCTGGCATCCCATAAAGTCCCCAGACCCTGCCAGGAGCGATTTCTGAGCATAGAGCCAGGAGTAACTCCTGAGCACTGCTGGGTGTGATCCAAAAACCAAAAACAAACAGAAACAAAAATGGCCAAAAGGTACATAAAAAAAAAAAAAGCTCTGTATCACTAATCATTAGGAAGAAACATACCAAAACAATAGTACGGTATCATCTAACTCTACAGAAACTGGCACACACAACAAGAAAAAGAATACTAATTCATGCAAGAGCAGATTAGGGAGAAACAAACTCTCATTCATTGATGGCAGAAATATTGACCAGACCAGCCTCTAGTAAACAATATGGAGATTTCTAAAACACCTAGAAAGTGACCTAGCAACTCTGCTTCGTGGAATATACCCCAAGTTCCAAAAACAAAATGAAGAAAAGACATTTACACCTCTATGTTCCTTTCAGTCTTATCCACAATGACAAAAATCTGGAAACAACCCAAGTGTCCAAGATAAGATGACTAGATAAAGAAACCATGGTACATATACTGAATAATTAAATATTATGTTACCATGAAAATATAAAATCATAAAATTTGCTGCTGCATGGAGAGATCTGTACAGTATCATGATAAATGAAATTAGAGGGAGAGAGAACAACACAGAATGCTATCTTTCATATGCATGATATAAAGAAACATAATGATGGAATAACAAATGTCCAAAGAATATGGAAACAAAGAACATGAAAACTGGTATTTAGTAGGAAACATGTCACTTGGAGTGGGGGCAGGAGGAATGGACAGAGAAGAGTCAACAACTATGGTGTGGAGGGGAAGTTTCACTCAACCAGAAGGAAGAGTTGTTCTGACGGGTAATAAAGGGAGTTGTTCTGAAGGGTAATAAAGCCTTAGGTACAGTACAACAGTACTGTAAAGCTCAGCACAAAACAAACAAACAAACTAATGAACAAACAAAAAACCCCTTTTCATAGAAGCAGACTGCTGGGTGGGAGAAAAACTGGGATGAGGTGGGGAGGGCACTGGTGAAGAGCAGTGGACACTGGTGAAACTCTATCAAGAATTACTTTAGAATTTCACAGTGACTTAAAAAAATTACTTTCTACTCTTCTTACAGCATAAAAGGTTAAAGAGTGCCTTCTTCTTTATCAATATAAGTCTCTAGTTTTCTTTTACTTATAAATATGCTAAGTTATTTTAATAGTTATGCTATACAATCATTCTTATGTTTCTTCATGTATTTTTAATTTTTTTTTTTTTTTGTGGTTTTTGGGTCACACCCGGCAGTGCTCAGGGGTTACTCCTGGCTCCATGCTCAGAAATTGCTCCTGGCAGGCACGGGGGACCATATGGGACACCAGGATTTGAACCGATGACCTTCTGCATGAAAGGCAAACGCCTTACCTCCATGCTATCTCTTCGGCCCCTATTTTTAATTTTTTGATGAATACTATCTACTAATGAATTATGATTGTTGTTTTGATACAAAAATATCTCTAGTTTTCTTTTTCTGAACTCTATCTTAAACTGACTTTATACATAAGGCCCTAGGCTACATTCTAGAGACCCCTCCCCACAATGTGAATCCTTTACATTTTTAGAAATATATTGTCAAAAATAAAAAAAAAGAAATATATTGTCAATTTCTTTTTTTATTTTGTATTTGTATTGATCAATTTCAGTTTTTCTTTATTCTAGGATTAGTTTTCTTCAATTGTATTTTCCTTAAAAAAATAAATCAACCAGGGCCCGGAGAGATAGCACAGCGGCTTTTGCCTTGCAAGCAGCTGATCCAGGACCAAGGGTGGTTGGTTGGAATCCCGGTGTCCCATATGGTCCCCCATGCCTGCCAGGAGCTATTTCTGAGCAGACAGCCAGGAGTAACCCCTGAGCAACGCCGGGTGTGGCCCAAAAACAAAAAAAAAAACAAAAACAAACAAACAAAAAAAATCAACCAATTCTAGTTGTAGGGCTTTTGCTTTGCACGGGCAAACTATTGTTTGATCCCTGGCATCCCATATGGTCCTCACACACTTCTATTGCTCAGATGTTTTCTAAAGAAAATTAATCAGGAGTGATTCTCGAGTGCAGAGCCAGGAGAAACCCTGGCACCGCCAGGTATGACATAAAAACTAGAAAAAAAAAGTTACCAATTCATTCAGTCTTTCACATTTACTTGTGAAAAATACTTTCGTGCGCCCTTTCAGATTTAGTCAAAGTTTGTGATTATTTTCCCTTTGTTTTCCTAAGTTTGAATATGTATCTTCCAGAAACTAGTGTTGCATCAGTTTAGCTGATTCTGTTTGCATATCTACACATATTTCTTTTCTTTTTTTTTTAATCTACACATTTCTGCTATAATACTTCATTGCTTCCCCATTTTTTCTTTTCTTTTCTTTTCTTTTTTTTTTCTTTTCTGGATTACAGGTGGTGGTGCTCAGTACTCCTAGCACTGTGCTCAACAATCACTCTTGGGTGAATTTTCTTTTGACAGAAATCTGAGTAATGAAATGTAGAAAGTATTGTATAACGGAGCTCTGAGTACCATGGACTATGATGCAAAAAAAAAAAAAAAAAAAAGGAAGGAAGGAAGGAAGGGAAAGAAGGAAGGGGGAGGGAAGGAAGCAGGAAAGACAGGTGGGAAAGAGGGAAGGAGGGAGGAAAAGGAGGTGAAGGAAGGAAGAAAAGGAGGGAAGGAAGGGAAGGAGGGAAGGAAGGAGGGAAAGACGGAGAGAAAGAGGGAAGGGAGGAAGGAGGGTAGGAAGAGAAGGAACGTGAAAAGGAAGGAAAAAAGGAGGGAGGGAAGGAAGGAGGGATGGAAATAAAGAAGGAAGGAGGAAAGGAGGGAAGAAGGGAGGGAAGAAAGGACAGAAGGGAAGGGAAGGAGAAAGGGAAGGAGGGTAGTAACAATGCAAGACTGAGATTTAATAGGAGGACCCTGAGAAGGGAAAAGAAAGGTCAGAGGAAGGTGGGAAGCAAAGGAAACAAGACACTTCACAGAAGCGTATTTGGCAGAAATCGAGAATGTTTCTGCTAGCTTCTACCAATTCTCTGCTTACCATCCTTAAGATCTTCAGCACCCCAGCGGGCGGGAAGCAGAAAAGTTTGATGCCATGCAAAAACGACTTCTCTTGTTTTATCAGCGGTTCTGCTGTTTCTTTGGACTTGCTATCTTTGTCTGGTAATTTGATTTTGACCGTTAGAGGTTGTGACACCCTGCTAGCCCTCTTGGGGGTAGCCATGGTGGGCTCCCAGAGTTGATGTTGGAGCACAGCTTGCAGCAGCCTGTAGCCCTGGGACCCAGCGCCTGAGCCAGTGCCCCCGCCCAACGGCTGCTGGCCCGCCTCTCACGCGCACCCCACTCTCAGCAGTACCCCTGTTGCCACCCCGCTGCTCTGCTTGGGAACCCCGTGTCTCCATAGCCCTCCCAGCCTCCAACTTGCCTGCCAGAGAGGGCGGCACAGGGATTCCTCCAGGTAGCTCTGGCTCCTTTATCTGGGTCTTCCAGACTGCAGGGGAAAGATCAGCCCGCGGTGGGAGCTGACAATGCCCCCTTGGAAGTGACAGGAAGGAGCACTGGTTCCAGAGCTCCTAAATCTCTTCCTCCAGTTCTCCTGCTAAGATGATAATGAGAAATGCAGCAGAAAGCATACTTCATAGATAGCATCAGGGCCGGGAAGGTGGCGCTAGAGGTAAGGTGTCTGCCTTGCAAGCGCTAGCGTAGGACAGACCATGGTTCGATCCCCCAGCATCCCATATGGTCCCCCCAAGCCAGGGGCGATTTCTGAGCTCATAGCCAGGAGTAACCCCTGAGCGTCAAATGGGTGTGGCCCAAAAACCAAAAAAACAAAAGAAAAAAAAACAAACATAGATAGCATCAATCAGAAAGGCATACAAGGCCACAAAACTCATCAATGGTCATGATTAGTTTCCTGGTAAGGACCACTTGAGTTTAGCCGAAGTTTCTAGTAGAAAAAGGTGTACAGAATGCTGCGACCATATACCCAAACACCTGCAAACAGAGCTGAGGGTCACCACTAGGACCATGATACCTTCACGGATCTTTACATTTTAATTTGCTTATTTTGACTAGGGGGCTGCACCCTGATAGGCTTAGGGGCCATTTCTGGCTCTGTGCTCAGAAGTCATGCCTAGCAGTGTTCATGTGCCATAAGTGGTGTCTGGGAGGTTGGATTCATGGAAGGCAAGTAATCACCTTAAGTCTTGTACTATCTTTTTGGTCCCCAATTATTTATTTATGTATTTATTAGCGGTGCCAGGGATCAAATCCTGGGCCTCAGACATGTAAAGTTAGTGCCTTACTGCTTGGCCACATCCATGCCCCAAACTGTTTTAAGTGGTTCTGGGTCTCTCACCACATACCACACAGAAACACACACCTGTCACCCCATATACTCTCTAGGCATTTGGTTCACACACTCACCCTGGACCATATAGACACAGGGCATTCTGGGTCACAGCCAACCTCTTACAAATATATTTGTGTGTGTGTGTGTGTGTGTGTGTGTGTGTATATTCTCAGGATCTCTCTCTGTCTCTCTCTATCTCTGTCTCTGTCTTTGTCTCTCTGTCTCTCTCTGTCTCTGTCTCTCTGTCTCTCTCTGTCTCTGTCTCTGTCTCTCTCTCTCTCACACACACACATACACACACACACACACACACACACCATCACACCATCACACCATTATCCCAGCCCAATCCATGGTTGTTTCCTGGCATTCTCAGTGTTGGGTTATTGAAACAAAAATATTAACCTCTTGCTGCCTCTCCTTCTCTCCTTTGTCTCACCCATACTGAAGTTCATTTCTTTTTTTGGAGAAGGGACACACTGTATGTGCTCAGGGCTACTCCTGACTTTGAGATCAGGGATCACTCCTGTAAGGGCTCTGGCTATCAGATGGTTGCTGGAGACAGAAGTCAGATCCAACACTTGCAAGGCAAGCATTTTACCTGCTGTACTATCTTGAATTCTTTTTTATTTCCCCTGGGGGGCCATACCAGGTGATTCTCAAGCTTGGCTCTGCATTCAGAAATCACTCCTGGAAGGCTTAGGGGACCTTATGAGATGGTAGGGATCAAACCCAGGTTAGCTGCATGCAAGGCAAAAGCTTTACTTTTTTTTTTTGTTTTGTTTTGTTTTGGGCCACACCCGGTGACGCTCAGGGGTTACTCCTGGCTATGCGCTCAGAAGTTGCTCCTGGCTTGGGGGACCATATGGGACACCGGGGGATCGAACCGCGGTCCGTCCAAGGCTAGCGCAGGTAAGGCAGGCACCTTACCTTTAGCGCCACCGCCCGGCCCCGCTTTACTTTTTTTTTAATTTTTTATTTTTAATTATGAGAACAAAGATGCAAAGAAAGAGGACAAGGTAAAGTTACAGTGGAAGAACAATCACTCATAAACAGAATTCTCAGAAGTCCCCTTGCAGATATCTTAACTTTGAACTTTCAGCCAAAGAACATTAAGATAAATAAAACAGAATCCATGTACAATTACTTTGTCTCTCAAGTCCCCAGATTGTAATACATTATAATATTTCTTAGCAGCAGACAAGGCAATCTAAAGCCATAAAACTTATGTAACTCCTTAGACATTAGAGGCATAGTATTTTTTACATTTCCATGTACATACATATTAGTTTGAGTTAACCTCAAAAGTTTAAGTGAGTTTTCTTTTTTAAGGATTAGAGTCAAAAGAGCACAGTAAAAACGGTGTTAGAGTGGCAATTGTTGTTTGCATAGGCCCACCAAAATATGAGGGGCATGGAAAGGAATAACCTTGGCCTAAATACAAAGAGACCCTGCCCCTGAAGTTTCCTGGCATAAGACCAACTCTAGGCTCCAGGCAACCTAAAATGTCCAATCCAAGACATTGTCTGTAGTGCCAACACACTTTTATTTTTCACATAGTCTCTATTGTTGGTATCATGTTTCTGTATTAAAGATCCTGGAATCTGCATATCCTACATTGAAGTCAGGATGTGGAGCTTCCTCTAGTTTCACCTCACCATTAAAGGGCAATGCAGAGAGCCCTGTCCTGTAAGCAGGTCGTTGTTGTTGTTAAGTCTTCTCAGTGTTAAGGGAAGTCTCTTTTGAGCAGGTTGATGTCTGAGCAGTGGTAGGGTCTTCCATAGTAGAGGATTGTTTCCAGGTGATGTTACAAACTTGGATGTTTTGTGGATGGCTTCCCTGGTTCAGGGGTGAATGGAAATGCCCATTCTTCTGAGGCCTGTGCCAGGTTGTTAGGTCAATGTTCAGGGTGTAAGGTCCCTTTGCACTACAAGATTTGTGTGTTCCAATCTCTATTAGATAAGATCTTACTTGTATGTATAGTATTTTCCCTTTTTTTTTTTTGTTTTTTTGGGTCACACCCAGCAAGGCTCAGGGGTTACTCCTGGCTCTACACTCAGAAATCGCTCCTGGCAGGCTCGGGGGACCATATGGGATGCCGGGATTCGAACCAATGACCTTCTGCATGAAAGGCAAACGCCTTACCTTAATGCTATCTCGTTGGCCTTGTATTTTCCCATTTTAATGTGCCTATGCAAAAAAGGATCAATGCCACGTGGCATTATTGGCGTATATGGGGGCCATAAGAACAAGTCCAACAATCCCCATGACCTGGTTCAATCAACAGCATTAAACTGGGGGACTCTTTCACCAAAATTCCTTATTGAACAGCTCACAAAGAGAAGATAAAAAGTGGTTAGAATCATCACTGTATAAGAGAATATTTAGTAAGACTTATAGCTGTCAGAGAAAAAAACACATAAAATATTCAAAAGAAATACGTGTCCATTTTATGTCTTTTGAAATAGTTGGGGGTTGTTACACACAATGCACGGTTTTGGTCTGTGATTAGGATTGTGCAGTACTGAAGTTAAAAAGAGTAATGTGGGTTAGTGATGTTTGGGGGGGGGTGAGAGAGTTAAGGAGTAAAAATGAGCTTTGTAGGGGTGTGGGAAAGGGCAGAATACAAAATGGACATTCTGGATACACAAAATACTCTTAATACATGCAGTTTTCCACATGTAGACTGGTCAGAAATTGATAGTGACAAACTTAGTGTAACCGAGCAAATCTCAGCACACCCCAAGTTAGGGCCCACCATTTCTGGCCGCCTGGGCTGGAACCCAGGGAAGGTCTGGAGGCCGGGGGCAGAAGAGGGGATGGCTGGGGGCCTATCAAGGCTTCCAGCACACCCAAGTTAGGGAGAAGGCCTTCCACATGGGGTCTCCCCAAACCCCATGCTGTGCTTTATTTTTAAAATAATTTTATTGTGATCAAAGTGAATTACAAATTTTTCACAGTATTATTTAAGGTACATAGTGACAATAAATCAGGGCCATTCCCACCACCAGTGTTGTCCTCCCTCCACCCCTATTCCAAGCATGCATTCCGTATCTCCCTCACTTGCCCTCCAGACTGCTAGTGTAACTGTTCCTCTCTGTGTATAGCTTGTTATAGATTGGATATCGATTCTGTTGTCATTGATTTTGGGTTTGGTGTTTGAGTCTGATCATTTTTTTTTTTTTGGTTTTTCAGGCCACAGCTGTTTGATGCTCAGGGGTTACTCCTGGCTAAGTGCTCAGAAATTGCCCCTGTCTTGGGGGGACCATGAGTCTGATCATTTTTTATTTTCACTCAATGTTCTGGTAGCCTCCATTTCCCCCCCCCCTCTCAATTCATGAGGCAGAACAAGATAATTCAAGTTATGTGGTTCTGTTGGAATAAATAAAACTGGGAGGATTCCGTGTAGAGGTTATAAATATCAATTTAAAAAAAGAAAGGGAAAAAAGAAAAACAAATCAAAAAACAAAAAGCAAAAAATAAAAAGCACCTACAAAAAAAGCATCCAGCTTCTAAAATAGCCACCATCATATAATAACCACGAGAACAAAAGAAAATAAAAAATAAAAATAATAAAAAGAAGGAAAAAATACAAAAGAGAAGAAAAAGAAAAATATAAATAGTAAGAAGTAAAAAAAACGAAGGAAGGAGGGCTGGTGTGGCAAGGTTTTATTTTTTTTATTTTTTTATTTTTTTTGCATAGGCACAGTAAGTATTGGGAAAATTAGGGAATTTTCTTGGCCTAAGAAATACAGAATTTCTCCGTCCTTGAAGCATACTGCCATGGGAACAACTACAGGCTCCATGGATCCTCATTTTCACACCCCAACATCTTTTTTATGGTGTCAGGAAACTTTCCGCTCAGTTGTGTATGATAACTTCGGCCTTTGTAGCTAGAGATCTTGGTATTTGCCTAGGTCATAGGACAAAGACTAGGATAGAGTCTTTCTTTAGTTTCTAGACAGGCTTTTTTTGTTAGTTTGTTTGTTTTTTGGGTCACACCCAGCAGCGCTCAGGGGTTGCTCCTGGCTCTATGCTCAGAAATCACTTCTTGCAGGTTTAGGGGACCAAATGAGATGCCGGGATTCAAACCACCATCCTTCTGCATGCAAGGCAAATGCCCTACCTCCATGCTATTTCTCCAGCCCTAGACAGCTCTTTATTTTTTAAAAAAATAAGTGCTTGCTTCTGCCACCAGGACTTTCGCACATACAGATCCTCTGCCTGGGATATACATTCTCCACCTTGTTACCCAGGAGGGCCCACTTGATCCTCATTTGTCACCATGCTGGGTCATTTCCTCACAGGAGGCTTTCCTCAGATCTCCAACTATGTAGAGGCCTTGATTGGCAACGATCTTTTTTGTTTTTTGTTTTGTTTGTTTGTTTGTTCGTTTGTTTTTGGGTCAAGACCGGCAGTTCTCAGGAGTTACTCCTGGCTCTGTGCTCAGAAATTGCCCCTGGCAGGCACCAGGGAATATATAAGATATGGGGATTTAAATCACTGTCCTTCTACATGGAAGGCAAACGCCCTACCTCCATGTTATCTCTCCAGCCACCGGCAACTATTGTTTTTAACTGCAGGAAGCCTGGGATACAGGGAAGACCTGGCTTTCTGAAGAAGCTGGGGTGTGTGGGGGAGAAAGTTGGGTTGTACCTTTGAGTGTTCAGAGATCATTCTTTTTTTTTGGGGGGGGGGTCATACCCAGCAGCGCTCAGGGGTTACTTCTGGCTCTATGCTCAGAAATTGCTCCTGGCAGGCTCGGGGGAACCATGTGGGATGTCGGGATTCGAACCACCGTCCTTTTGCATACAAGGCAAACACCTTACCTCCATGCTATCTCTCTGCCCCCCAGAGATCATTCTTTTTTTTTTTTTTCCTTTTTCTTTCTTTTTATTTTTTTTTTTTTTTTTGGATTTTGGGCCACACTCAGCGGTGCTCAGGGGCTACTCCTGGCTGTCTGCTCAGAAATAGCTCCTGGCAGGCACGGGGGACCATATGGGACACCGAGATTCGAACCGACCACCTTAGGTTCTGGATCGGCTGCTTGCAAGGCAACACCGCTGTGCTATCTCTCCGGGCCCAGAGATCATTCTTGATGGGGGCTTTGGGTACCCATGTGGTTCTGTGGCTGTAACTCCAGTACTATCTCTCCAGGTCTAGTTTCCTTCCTTCCTTCCTTCCTTCCTTCCTTCCTTCCTTCCTTCCTTCCTTCCTTCCTTCCTTCCTTCCTTCCTTCCTTCCTTCCTTCCTTCCTTCCTTCCTTCCTTCCTTCCTTCCTCCCTCCCTCCCTCCCTCCCTCCCTCCCTCCCTCCCTCCCTCCCTCTCTCTCTCTCTCTCTCTCTCTCTCTCTCTCTCTTTCTTTCTTTCTTTCTTTCTTTCTTTCTTTCTTTCTTTCTTTCTTTTCTTTCTTTCTTTCTTTCTTTCTTTCTTTCTTTCTTTCTTTCTTCCTTCCTTCCTTCCTTCCTTCCTTCCTTCCTTCCTTCCTTCCTTCCTTCTTCCTTTCTTTCTTTCTTTCTTTCTTTCTTTCTTTCTTTCTTTCTTTCTTTCTTTCTTTCTTTCTTTCTTTCTTTCTTTCTTTCTTTCTTTCTTCTTTCCTTCTTTCCTTCCATCCTTCCTTCCTTCCTTCCTTCCTTCCTTCCTTCCTTCCTTTCTTTCTTTCTTTCTTTCTTTCTTTCTTTCTTTCTTTCTTTCTTTCTTTCTTTCTTTCTTTCTTTCCTTCCTTCCTTCCTTCCTTCCTTCCTTCCTTCCTTCTTTCCTTCTTTCTTTCTTTCTTTCTTTCTTTCTTTCTTTCTTTCTTTCTTTCTTTCTTTCTTTCTTTCTTTCTTTCTTTCTTTCTTTCTTTCTTTCTTTCTTTCTTCTTTCCTTCTTTCCTTCCATCCTTCCTTCCTTCCTTCCTTCCTTCCTTCCTTCCTTCCTTCCTTTCTTTCTTTCTTTCTTTCTTTCTTTCTTTCTTTCTTTCTTTCTTTCTTTCTTTCTTTCTTTCTTTCTTTCTTTCCTTCCTTCCTTCCTTCCTTCCTTCCTTCCTTCCTTCCTTCCTTCTTTCTTTCTTTCTTTCTTTCTTTCTTTCTTTCTTTCTTTCTTTCTTTCTTTCTTTCTTTCTTTCTTTCTTTCTTTCTTTCTTCTTTCTCTCTTTCTTTCTTTCTTTTTTTTTGGTATAACATGTCCTTTTATTTGTTTTAAACCATTTTCTTACTTCTCAATCCAGAATTGTTTTGGAAAAATAAAAATTTATTTAATCATTCTCAGGAATCATTATTTCTTTTATTTTAAAATATTTCATGTAGATTCTGTATCTGACATTTAAGAAAACTGCAGAAATCTTTATGAAAGCAACTTCTTTGAGTGCTAAAAACATTAGGTAATTACAGTGGTTTGTTAGGATTCCTTAATGCTGTCCATTTCTTTTTCCCCATGGCCCAAATCTGTTGCTGAAGACTCAGGTTGGATGTCAGGGACCTTATGGATGGCAAGTTGATCTTCTTGTTTGATGTCAAGTAGCTTTTATGGAACTTTAATCAATGGTGTGTTTTTACTTTTTTTTTTTTAATACTAAATTTGTTGGGAAGAGTCTATGTGTTCATTGAAACTTGTGAAACTCAGGACTCAGGGGCCGGAGAAATAGCATGGAGATAAGGCGTTTGCCTTTCATGCAGAAGGACGGTGGTTCGAATCCCGGCATCCCATATGGTCCCCTGTGCCTGCCAGGGTCGATTTCTGAGCATAGAGCCAGGAGTAACTCCTGAGTGCTGCCGGGTGTGACCCAAAACAAAAAGAAAAACAAAAAAAACCTCAGGACTCAGAGAAATAGTACAGTGGGGAATATGTTTGCCTGTCCTAGAGTTAATTCCCAGCACCACGTTTTTGTGAACCCCATTGGAGTGAAATATGAGCACAGTCAGTTGTAATCTCTGAGAATAGTTGGGTGTGGCCATAAAGTCAAAATCAAAATATCAAAAAAATCATAGTTCACTATGAGTGAAATTAGGGACACAGTGGGGGGAAGACATCTGTATCATTATTTCTTTACCTATATACTGGTCTATTTTGAAAGATCAAATTATTCATCAGATCATCAGCCCCTCTGTTTCTTTTCTTTTTTCTTTTTGGTTTTTGGGTCACACCTGGCAGTGCTCAGGGGTTACTCCTGGCTCTGCGCTCAGAAATTGCTCCTGGCAGGTTTGGGGGACCATATGGGATGCCAGTTTCAAACCACTGTCCTGCATGCAAGGCAAACACCCTACCTCCATGCTATCTCTCTGCCTCTCCCCCCCCCCCCGCCCCCGTTTCTTCTATCTAGCAGATGCTTATAGGACCAGCTGTGTAAAAGGCAAGTACTTTTTTTTGTTTGTTTTTGGGGCCACACACCTTAGCTCTCAGGGATTACTCCCGGCTCTGCACTCAGAAATTGCCCCTGGCAGGCTTGGGGAACCACATGAGATGTTGGGATTTGAACCAGTGTACGTCCTGTGTTAGCGTGCAAGGCTAACGCCCTGCCACTGTGCTATTACTCAGGCCCCCAAGGCAAGCACTTTAACTTCAGTACGGTCTCTCTCTGGTCCAAAAATAAATTCACTTTTATTTATTGAGATGCCTGGGATTAAACTTTGACCTCACATATGCAAGACTCTACTGTTCCTAGTTCCCAGGAAGTTGAATTTTGGGCGTTTTTATTATTATTATTTTTATTTTTATTTCAGGGCACACCTGGTGGTGCTCTAGCTTCCTTCTGGCTCTATGTTCAGAGGTCATTCCTGGCTATACCCAGGAAACATGAAGAGCCTGTATGAAATCTGGTGTTCATGAAGGTTTTTTTTTTTTTAATGTTTGTGATTGACTCCCATTCTCAGTGCATCATGGTCTGAGAAAAAGATTGATATAGTTTCTATCTTTTTTATTTCAAAGAGGCATGTTATATGACCCATCATGTGATCGATCCTGGAGAATGTTGTATGTGCACTGACAAAGAATGTGTATTCAATTTGGGGGGTGACAAAGAGCCCTATATATATTCTTTAAGCTTATCTCTCTGTCTCTTCAGTTTCAGTTGATCTATTTATAGGTGATAAAGCTTAAATGTTGAAGTCTCCAATACTGTTGTGTTGCTGTCAACATTTTCCTTTAGGTCTTTAGTTGGCTTTTTTTTTGTTTTGTTTTTTGGGCCACACCCATTGACACTCAGGGATTGCTACTGGCTATGCGCTCAGAAATTGCTCTTGGCTTGGGGGATCACATGGGATGCCAGGAGATCGAACCGCAGTTCGTCCTAGGTTAGCACATGCAAGGCAAATGCCCTACTGCTGTGCCACTGCTCTGGCCCCTTTAGTTGTTTCTCCCCCAACACACAGTGATACTCAGGGCTTACTCATGATTTTGTGCTCAGGGATCACTCATGGCAAAGCTCAGAGGACCAGAAGTGGTTCTGGGTATATAATCCGATATTGGCTGTGTGCAAGGCAAGAGCCCTACTCTCTCTGGCTCTGTCTTAAGTATTTTGATGGATCCCCATTATATAACATAATTGTATAAACAAATAGCAGTGTGTCCCTCCATATATTTATTGTATACAATGTATATTTATTATATAATATATAAATCTTTATGTAAGGCAAATACCCTGATGACTGAATTCTGATCCCTCTGCTATGAATCTTAAGAAAAATTTTTTGTATGTATGCACTCAGGGGTTACTCCTGGCTCTCCGCTCAGAAATTGCTCCTGGCAGGCTCAGGGGACCATATGGGATGCAAGGATTTGAACCACCGTCCTTCTGCATGCAAGGCAAACGCCTTACCTTCATGCTATCTCTCCGGCCCCTACCCCATTTTTTTTGTTTGTTTTTCGGGCCACACCCATTTGATGCTCAGGGGTTACTCCTGGCTAAGCGCTCAGAAATTGCCCCTGACTTGGGGGGACCATATGGGATGCTGGGGATCGAACCGCGGTCCTTCCTTGACTAGTGCTTGCAAGGCACTACCTCGCCAGCCCCTACCCCATTTTTTTAAAATACTTTTTTGCTTGTTTGTTTTGCCACAATCATCAGTACTCAAAGGTTACTTCTGGTTCAGTACTGAGACATGGTAGTTCCAGCTCAACCCGTGCCACTCTCAGTTGCTACCCGTCTGCCACCCTTCTTTACTTGGCACTTTCTTATAGAAAGTGGCCCCTGTTTAATCTCTTCTTTTGGGAATTGAGGATATTTCCTGAGTGGAAATGGACCATTTTGCTTTTTCCTCTTGATTCTCACAGCACTGAGGACAAAGGTCAAGATATCACCATGACTACAAATGCTCAGCTGGCTTGTGGCTGCCAGTTACTCTAAATACATTCATATGTATACATACACACACATGCATACATTCACTTTTCAGCTTGGCAGTTACAGACTCTCTTTTAATTTGGGTCTCTCATTTACCTCTAAATACTCCCTTCTATCCATACCCACTTCCTTTGAATTTGGGAGTTACTCCTGAACACACACACACACACACAAACACACACACACACACACCATCATATACCATCACACACATCACACCATCTCACACACCCACAACAGCACACTCATCCACCTCTTCCAGCAAGCACTGTGGCTCAACTCTGGGAGAACAGTCCCAGATTCCTCCTGTGTCCATCCTACTGTGTCTATCATGCTAGCCTTACTCTGGTTCTTGGGAGCCCTGAGCCCTGAGGAGAGATCACCTGGAACTGCTGCCAGGAGTTTCAGTGAAGTGAAGTGAAGGCCACAACTGTTCTTACAAAGGATGATTTTATTGCTTTCTCCATACATGGGAAATACAGGCACAGTGGAGGGCCGAGTCTCTAGCACTACAGGCTCTCTCAGAACTACTCAGTGTGAACCTGGCGGTTCCTGAGCACCATAAGAACGACTTGGTGCCCCCCCCCATCCTGCAAATTCTGGCAAATACGATCCCTACAACATTAGTGACAAAATAGAAAGCCAACCTGGGGATCTAGACTAGCTGGGGAGCCTTATTTGGATGGGATCTGTGTTCCATCTTCAGCCTTGCACATAAAATAAACCTTTGTGGGAGTTCCTTTGTCAATTCAGTGCTAATAGTTGATGTCACCCACATTTTCAGTATCTCAAACCCTTTGTACCCTTCAGCCTATGGGTATCTCACCAGGTCACCCTCGTCTTGCCCCATACAACAAAGCTTTTAGAAGCCTTTGATGAATTAATGAAAACAAAATGTCCATATAAATTTTAGGCTTAGGAATATATTTACAGAAAAATTTCCCTCCCAGGTGGTGTTGAAAGATAGTCATTAAAATGGAAAAGAAAGTCATTCTGTCCTCCTCACCAGGAGGACAGTAGAAATTTCTTCTTCTTCTTCTTTTTTTTTTTTTTTTTTTGGTTTTTGGGCCACACCCGGCAGTGCTCAGGGGTTACTCCTGGCTGTCTGCTTAGAAATAGCTCCTGGCAGGCACGGGGGACCATATGGGACACCGGGATTCGAACCAACCACCTTAGGTCCTGGATCGGCTGCTTGCAAGGCAAACGCCGCTGTGATATCTCTCTGGGCCTTCTCTTTGTTTTTTTGAGTATTTCCTTTAAATACATACATTAATGGAAGCAGAAAAAAATAGTCATGCAATAAGGATCTGGAAGGCACAAGGACCTCCATATTCCTTTTATCTTTACCCCCAAACTAGCACAATTTCCTACCATTGAAAGAAATGGCTAGTTAGTAAGTGCTTGCCATCACTTTTCATCCTTCAAAGTCCAGATACAGAAACATTAGATCTGCTTCCAAACCTTTCTTTGAATTGTGTGTATGTGTGTGTATGTGTGCAAGTGTGTACACGTGCTTATGCTTGTTCATACTCATGTATATTTGGCTAGAGATCAAATCTAGGACTTCATGTGTGTGGCCTGTGCTCTCTTATGGATCCACCTCCCCATATATTCCTGGATATCACCTTTCTTTAAATAACTTTTCTACTGGATACTTTTACCCACACTTTACTGTTAAACTTTGCTTGATCTCAAAATTTTGAGCAAAACGAAGAAGCCATTTCCTTCATGGGGAAAGTTTCCCATCCTCCAAAAAAGAGATGATTTTGTAACTCGCGAACAGCCTATCCTAGAAACTTACCCAAGATACTAAGTGGCACGCAGGCATGTCATTTATTAGTGCACAGCAAAGACCAATATTCCCAAGAGAAAAACTACAGTGAACATATCAAGTAGTGCAAGCAAATGAGAGATGAAACAAATTTTTTATGTGGTTGTTGTTTTGGTGTTTGGTTAGTGGGTAAATCTGGTGGTGCTCAGTGACTACAACAACTGTTTTGGGCTTTAGGATCCTTCAGCAGTGCTTCGGGGACCATGTGGTACCAGAGAAACCAATTATGGTTCTTGCATGCAGAGCATGTGCTTCGACTAGTTGAGGCATCTCTGGCCACCTGACATTGTCTTATGTTCACTTGTTCTTGGACCACACCAAACAGTGCTCAGGTTTACTCATGATTGCACTCAGAAATCACTCCTGGCAGGACTTAAGGAACCATATGAGATGCAGAAAATTGAATCTAGGTTGGCCAGGCACAAGGCAAATGTTTAACTCACTTCACTACTACCTCTCCGATTCCATCACTTTAGTCTCAATTAGAGCTGAGGCCCCTGATCTGACAAGTTCCTCTAGAAGGAATGCTTAAATTGCATGTGGTCATACCTGGTTCTGTCTCCAGCACATATGACCCACATAACATATGGTCTTCCAATGGACTGATCTCTGAGCATAGAGACAGGAATAAGCTCTGAGCATTAGAGCAATAACAAACAAAAAAGCAAACCAAATCAACATAATATAATCCTGTGGCCCTGGAGGTGACTCAAAGGCTGGAGCATATATTTTGCCTGTGGGATGATTCTATTTTGAATCCAGGGCAACACCTGGTCCCACAAGAAACTCTGGGAAGTTTGCAGAGCACTGCTAGATTTTTAACACTACCCCCCTCCCACACAAAAAGAACCAAAACTACGTTAGTGCAGATTCATAAATGCAGTGGGTTAGGTCGACGTACCTGTGATCGCTAGCAGAGCATTGCTACCTGGGCTGCTTCTTGTCATTATGGGCTCTCTCTGCTGCCTGCTGAGGGAACATCCTTTTGCTGGATACTCACATGAAATTGCTCTTCAGTATGAGCCACCCCCAGTGGTGCTTACAGAGAGGAGAGCAAGAGGTCTACTCCAAGTCACACACAGTGCATCAACAAAGGCCTGATGCAGCAGTGCTCAAGCCTGGCAAGTCTCAGGGGTCTTCATGGCCACTCAGGTCACACTCAGTAGTTTGTTTGGGGATTAGAAGTGCCAGGGATTGAACTCAGCACCTCCCAAGTGCGTTCAGTATGTGGCTTTATCCCCTGAGTGCCCTGCTTCAGTAGTTGTTTTTCTTTCTAATCCTCGTTTAAGCACATGCACAATGAGGCAGTCCAATGCTATCTTCCTTAGGTACCAGCCAGAGCCGTTCCCTCTCACCACCTGTTCTTTCTGTTGCTGGCAGGATGATCTGTTGGATTCTGGTCCCCCATGGGTAGTTTGACAGCTATCTCTATACTCCCCTGCCTTCTTCCCTCATTTCATCTTAGCCCTCTCCACCAAACTCCTCTCCTTGCAAGACTGCACACCTTCTCCATCATAAGCTTTCCCTGTCATCTCCATGGCTTCAGTCTTGCTGTTGTTTTTGATTTGTTTTCCTTTTTTTTACTGACAACATCCAAATGCTCTCACAGTCACACCACATAAATTTCTCCAGCACAGTATTGAATAGAAGTGAAATAGTAGGAAATTCTTCTAAAGTTTTACCGCGAAATGCAAAGTTGAATGTAGATTTGTGTAGACACCTCTTTTTTATTCTGATTTTGAGACTCACTTGATGATACTCAGGCGCTCCTCTTCACTTGATGCTCAAGAGTTCCAGTGGCACTCAGGGGACCAGTGGTTGGTTTTAGGAACAAACCTCCAGACCTCCCACATTCAAGGCAAGTGCTCTCCCACAGAACTATATCTCAAGCTCTCGATGGCTCTAGATATTGTTTCATTGGGAGAAAGTGTGGGTTGGGTCACATCTGCCAGTGCTGAGGGCTTGCTCCAGGGTTTGTTCTCAAGGATCACTCCAGGTGGAGCTTGGGGGGACCAAACATGTTGCTGACAATTGGACCCTGGTTGGCTGCATGCATAGCAAATGCCTTTTTCTGTTTTACTTCTTTTGTCCTAGATACTTGTTATCTTTTTTTTTTTTTTTTTTTTTTTTTTTTTTTTTTTTGGTTTTTGGGTCACACCCGGCAGTGCTCAGGGGTTATTCCTGGCTCCAGGCTCAGAAATTGCTCCTGGCAGGCACGGGGGACCATATGGGACGCCGGGATTCGAACCGATGACCTCCTGCATGAAAGGCAAACACTTTACCTCCATGCTATCTCTCCGGCCCTGATACTTGTTATCTTAATAAGGAATCCCTGTCCCTTTTTCTACTTTTATAAGGATTTTCTAAAAATTAGTATTGAATATTGCTAAATAATTTGTGTGACATATGAAACAGTAAAATGATTTTTCTTTTAAATGATGGTGGATATGGATGTGCCTTAGTAGTAAACCACCTGCCTGGTGAAGCACTGGATAACATAATTGGCACTGTAAAAATATATATAATGAACTGATACAAATAGCAATTCTAAACTTATGTACCAGGGGTGGTGAACAGGATTTTTACCCTCACTCAAAATGGCAAAATGCAATATGTGTTTAATATATTATTGTTAAAATTATATGCTTTTGTGTGAGTGTTTGTTTTGGCAGGTCACTACGTGGTGTGGCTCTCTGACTCTCACAGTTTAAAATTTTGGCTGTGTAGAACTTGTTCGCTACCCCTGTATATACAGTCCTCAAACATGCTTACTTGAAAGAATTGACAAATAACAATGGATGTTTTGGTTACTAATCTTTCTTTTTTAGACTTTATTTAAGCACTGTGATGTGTGAACTCATTTATAATATAGTTGTTTCTGGAGTTCAATGCTTCAATCCCACCATCATGTTGACCTTCTCTTTCACCATTTTCTCCAGTTTCCTATCCACCTACCAAGCCTGTCCCTTGGCAGGCACAAAATAATTTGGTTTATATTGCTTGTTATAATGAGATGGAAAGTGGGATTATCAAGAAATAGTTCAGTAAGAAAGCTTGTGAAAATTGTTATATCTCACAATGGGGCTATTAAAGTCATTTTCTGAGGATTTACCGAGCTGTTTGTTGCTAGCTGAGCATTCTGTGTTATTGTTTTCACTGGTTGATTTAGTTGGCTTCTATGCTACGTTCCCATCAAATTCATTGTGCTCTTTCTGAGGTGTCAGAATTGTAGAATTTGGTGGTGTTGTGTGTGCACACATTTACAGTCACATGCTCTGGAGTTGCAGGAGTTACATTGATTTGGCATCTTTTCTGAGACTAGTGTGTAGCTGGATCTGTGAAGTATGATAGAACCCATGGATACACTGGTCTTTGGGTGGAAAATGTTGTGCCCTTGGGAAAGAGATGGGCTGAGTCCCTACTCTGGTAAAGCTCTAGTAGATGTACCAAATAACATCCCAAAGGGTCTCCCGAGCCTTATTTCTGAGCACAGGGCCAGGAGTAACCCTGGTGTGCTGCCCAAAAACAAACCAAGCAAACAAAGAAAAAGCTTTGTCATATCAGTTTAAGATCTGGGTTTCCACAGTAGCAGTTTCTAGTAATATTTTTCTCATTTGGGGACCAGACTTTGATTACGTTATTCTTTATTGAAAATGTCATTTTAGTATTATAGTGTAGTCCTATAGAAACTAGATTCTCCCTCCATCTAGAATTTGCTCTTTATTGGAAGTTATAGACACTTGTATGTCTAGTGACATTTTAAAATCTATTATTTGGAAAGACTATATTCTGATATATCTTATTTGTTTATTTATTTACTTATTTATTTTTGTTTTTTGGGTCACACCCGGCGGTGCTCAGGGGTTACTCCTGGCTGTCTGCTCAGAAATAGCTCCTGGCAGGCACGGGGGACCATATGGGACACCGGGATTCGAACCAACCACCTTTGGTCCTGGATCGGCTGCTTGCAAGGCAAACGCCGCTGTGCTATCTCTCCGGGCCCTGATATATCTTATTTGGTTCCTGACATTTCTTGATTAGCTTCACAGTCAAGTAGTAATTAACATAAATGTTCCTAATTTTCTGGAAAGAACAAAAATACTCTTTTTCAGTCTTTCTAAATTCTGTAGAGTTGAGGCTACTCATGCACCACATGTTCAGGCTATTTATTTGTAACTTAACCTTCATCTGGGATCCTAGATTCCTTAGGAATGTAGGTATTTTTCAAAGCTCTTGGGCTTCTATTCTCCTGAAACTGTTTTTTTTTCCCCCTTGAATTCTCCTGTGCCTTGTCAGACTCACAGGTGTTCATCACCCAGGCATTGATATTTATGATCATTTGGAGCATGAAAAAGATTGTTGCTGCAGGAAGATTTCTTTTTTTTTTTTTTTTTTGTGATTTTTGGGTCACACCCGGCAGTGCTCAGGGGTTATTTCTGGCTCCAGGCTCAGAAATTGCTCCTGGCAGGCACAGGGGACCATATGGGGCGCCGGGATTCGAACCGATGACCTCCTGCATGAAAGGCAAACGCCTTACCTCCATGCTATCTCTCCGGCCCTGTTGCTGCAGGAAGATTTCTGCGCTTGGTGCTTGTACAAACCCACACCTTGTATGGCTAAAGCATAAGCACAAGGTTTGTTTCTTGGCCTTTCTTGTGCTTTTTCTCTCTAAACTCTGGCAGAGATTGTTCCCCTAGATGGTAGAGGGCCTCACCTCTGTCTTCTCTCCAAGGGGGCACCTTTGCAGGATCTTGGCTTTCTGTGAGCTTCTCAGTTATCAGTTGTACTCAGGGTTATTACTCACTTTTTTTGTTTTGTTTTTGGGTGACAACTGGCAGCGCTCAAGGGTTACTCTTGGCTCTGTGCTCAGAAATAGCTCCTGGCAGGCTCAGGGGATGCTGGGATTCGAACCACTGTCCTTCTGCATGCAAGGCAAATGCTCTACCTCCATGCTATCTCTCTGGTCCTTGTGGCTGCCTCTTTTTGTCAGCACTGCCTCTCAGTTTAAGTGCCAACAGTTAGTTTCCTGTGGGTTTGAGGCAAGTGCAGCTGGACCATATTGTGGGTTCTTTGGATTCTCCCCTCTGGTGGATTCTGGTGGCTGGGAATCCAAGAATTGGCTGGGACCTTATCCTCAGTCTTACCTTTCCCTCCAAATTTTTCTTCCACTCCTTTCCTTTCTCCCTCTACTGCTCCCACCAAGACCCCTGGCTCTCTGGATCCTAGTAGTTTTATACAAGGAGAAAGGACAGCATGTAGCTTGGGACTCGGAGGACTTAAAGAGCTGGATTTGGTTTCTTTATCAGTCATTTGGTAGCTGTATTTGTCAAGTATTTGTTGACTGAGCTGAAGCAGTGAGCAGGAAACCCAGAGGCTTATTGAAGATATGAGAAGAGAACCAGGGGCTTTGGGGAGGTGGGAGACAGATGGGTCTATTCTGTGGTTACACTAGTTATGGGCAGGTAGGTATTCATGTCCCTGTGTTCACTAGGCAGTGTCAGTGCATTCTGTTTAATAGTCAACAACATTTTGGAGAGAACACTTTCAGTTTCTTTCCTCAGCACCACCAGAAGTGATCCTTGAGCAGAGTCAGGAGTGATCCCTGACCACCAGAGGGTGCGGCCCCCAAAGTCTCATTACTACCCTCCCCAGTCATCATTTGGAGAGATTACTGTCCTCATGTTGCAAGAGAGACAGGCTGGGAATGGTTGTGCAACTTGCCCACCTAAGTCCCATTCCAAAAAGGTCACTGACTTGGGTGGAACATCTTAAACAGGGATATAGACTCATCAGTTAAGGCTGTCTTATGAGTAATAATAATAAAAAGAAATCTTATCTTGCTTATTTATGAGAATTCTTTCCTTTGAGTTGTGAGGTGATCTTCCCTAGCCAAGTGAGGGGCTGAAGAAAAAGCTGACTGCTATCCCACCCTTCCTCCAAGTGCCCAACCCTCTTTTAGGGAGGAGGCCTCAGCACTAGCTGGGCATGTTTTAGAGAATTTTTTTCACTATTCCACTGATGGTGTTAAGTGCTGGGCCCCCAAACACAAATATGGGAGGTTAGTGTCAGAAGCTTTTAGGTATCCAAACAGGAGTGAATTCACCCCAGACTCAGCCACTTCCCACCGCACCTCACTTTCAAAAATAGGTCAAAGAACACTGGACAAGTATTTGTTGATAGTGAGGGTTATAAGATGATGAAAATGATGAAGAGGGAAATTTTCATAACTAGGATGTAATAAACTTTACTAGCGTATAATAAACCGGTGTTGGTTGCCCTTGGTGAGCTCAATAAGGCAGGTTGCTAGGGTATATGCTTTGGGCCAAGCCACTGTTTTCCTCATTTTAGGCCCACTTTGGGTCCTTCTAGAACCACCCTTTCCCTTTCCCTCTACAATTCTTTCCCTCCCTGGCTCCCTTTCTCCTCCCCAGATCATCCCAACTCAACATGCTCAGGAGTTGAGCTAAGCAAGCCTCATACTTTAGAACTCTCTTTTGTTGTCCCTATTTTCCCACTTGTAACAGCAGTAGCCCTTCCTCATGCCCACTTCATCGATGGGTTGTATGGATTTCTGCCTCATGGGTGGTCTTGTGACCTGGACCTCAGGCAGAGTTTGGGGTTTGTCACCATCTGGGTGCCATGGATCTGAGATTCTTAGAGGGTATCAAGATCCTTTTACTTTGCTTGGCAGGCCTGGCTGGCTTTGTGTCTAGTATTCTTCCACCTACTCCATGTCACTTCTGCTAATGTAGGCCTGGGGAAAAGCTGAGTCTGCCTGAGTAGAGTTCCAGCCAGGACATGAGTAAAAATCCTGCCCCTCCTATGGCTCTGACCCTGGGTAAAAATGTGGTCCTCCTGTCCCTACTGGACCCTGCAGAAGCAAACACAGTGCTCCTTCCCTTCAACCCAACAATACCAACAATACCAGGAGGCAGAATTATTTTGTCTGGACAGACCAGATTTTTATGATGGCAGGCAAGTCGCCATGGGTAACAGAGGGGGCGCTGGGCACTCTGAGCCAGCACACTTGGGGGTCTATTTCTTGGACAGTGAGGAAGTCCTGGAGGGGAGCTGTGAAGAAGTCCTGGAGTCAGGCTGTGAGGAAGCCCGTGAGGTGGCCTGTGAGGAAGCCCCTGATGTGGCCCGTGAGGAAGCCCGAGAGCTGGCCCTCGAGGTGGCCCGCGAGGTGGCCTGTGTGGAAACTTCTGAGGCAGACCGGATCCCCAATGCAGACCATCTCGAGGCGCTGGAAACCGAGGAAACTGAAGGTATCTCTTTTTTCTTTTTCCCACCTATGATCTCCTTCTGTTTCAGAATGTTCATGGTGACCAACACAGCATCCAGGAGACTCAGAATTGCCAGTATGATACACAGAATCTGTGGGGCATAAGATCCGGGATGGTCAGAGCTGCTCATGGTGCAGTCTCCCCAGGGAGGCGTCCCTTATCCACAAGATCTAGCTACAGGTTCCCTTGAGTCCTCTTAATCTTTTCCTATGTCTGCTTGCCATGAGCAAAGGGTTTGGAAATGGTGGGTTTGTTATCTGGATGACTCTTCTCATGCCCAACACTGGGAAAGGTCCCAGCAGGTCCCTTGGCCCTGGAGGCTCCAGGATGGGTGGGGGGATCTGAGAAAGTGGAAGGACCTGAGCTGTCTGGAAAGGCAGAAAGAGAATTCAAAGGGACTTCTAGACTAGTAGAGAATGTCAAGTATTGGACTGGAGTCTCCAGGAAAGCTGGCATGGTTAAGAGCTTGGAAAATGGTGCTATAGGGAGCAGAATTGAGGTCCAGGCTATTTGGACTGGGCATTTGACCAAGAGGGGAGACCAGATACCACTCTCTCAGAGCCTGCTCGCTGACAGGCCCAAGCCTATCATCTTGAGGGGTAAGTGTGTGTATACTCTGTCCAGGACATAATGATGGAGACTAGGCTTGGAACCCCGAGAGCCCTCTAAAGTCAGGATGTGGCTTGACTGAGTGGCCTGTGCCTGACATGCTTGTGTCACTGACTTCTGCCTGCTTCGATGTTTCTCTTATGATCACGGGGTGAAGTGCTTGTTCCTAGGTAGGTCTTGTCACTGCTCATCTGTGAGCTTCCCAGAGGAGTCTGGGCTAAGGGACTCTAGCCCCAACATACAACTCAGGCCATCATAATGCAACAGCATTGGCAAATATTGACTAATCATGACATGAATTCTAAGTACTTAGAGTTCTTTCTTGGATAAATCTCTGTTCCTATTGCTTTGCTTCTTCAACCAGTTCTTATCTCCCACCTCCAACCTTCCAAACATTGTATCTATTATATTTCTTGGTTTCTGTTTGGGGATCACAACCATAATGTGCTTATGGTCTATTCCTCCTGGCTGGTGCTCTAGGTTTGATCTCTGTGGTATCACGATATACAGCTCTTATAAGCAGTACCTGCTACCCAGGCCATCATAACAGCTCCCCAGTTCCATGTCTGTCATTCTGGTTTTGTTTGTTTGTTGTCTTTTATAGGCCACACCCAGCAGTGCTTAGAGGTTACTCCTGATTCTGTGCTCAGGGGTTTTCCTGATGGTGCTTGGGGGACCATATTAGATTCTGAGGATTGAACCCGGGTTGGCCATGTGCAAGGCAAATGCCCTCCCTTTTGTGCTAATACTCTGGCCCCTGAACTCTTCGTATGATGAGATTGTGAGTTACAATTTATCCCAGAATTGTGAATCAGGGAAAGGTATTTAACCTCAGGGGCAGAGATAGCACAGCAGATAGGGTGCTTGCCTTGCATTTAGCCAGTCTGGGTTCATATCACATATGGTCTACTGAGCACCATCAAAAAATATTTCTGTTTGTAGAGCTAGGAGTAACTTCTAAGCATCAGTGCATGTGACCAAATGCTGAAAGAAAAACAACAACAACAACAACAACAAAAAACAACCCAACCCACAAAGAACATCAAAATCCCAAAACAAAGATATATAACCTCAGCCCTCAATTCTGTGAAAATGAGAGTAATAAAGATTAAATCAGAAAAATTTTCTCTGATTATGAGGTATTATTTTTCCCACTTTCTCTCCATTTATCCTGTCCCTTCCTCCCTCCATTCTTGGCTGAGTCACTCACCTCTGACAAGACACTGATTTTCCCCTACTCATTCTTTCCAGGCAATTTTACATATAATTCTCTAGTCCAATACAAAGTTGTACTTATTGTCTAGGAAATCCTATATCAACATTAAAAAAAATACTGTGTGCTTTTCTCCAAGGAGTTCAACATACTTGGTATTGGGCCCTCTTTGAGAATACATATTAAAGTGAAGGTCTTCATGAGTCTGAGGCTTACAACTTCACACTGATAAGCAAAGAAAATGATGGAGACTATTGCTCTTTAAATGAGTAGAATGTTGATCTGCTCATTTACTTCTCACAGTCTTAAATGCAGTCAAGGAGTGTTACCCCCCACATAAGGAAACATGCACCAGACGTGGCTTTTGCCTCCCTGGTGCAGTGTCTAATTTTCCTCCCAAGAATTATCTTCCAAAAGGCCCATTCAGAGAAGTCAATTATTGACCCTTTGTGTGGATTATTGGCTATAATTCGGACACGGCTGTGACATTACATTTTCTCTTTATTTGAATTTTGTCTCTTTTGCCACTACAGAAATTTGGCTTTAGCTTTTCTACACTCACAAAGGAATTTCAGTACCAAAGCAAGCTGCTAGAAGTTCCCTGCTGGCTTAGCATATTTGCAACTTAAAGTCCAGCCAGCTCTCTCTTTCTGTCAGCCTTCTCACTTCCAAAGGCCAAGTCAAAACATAACATCTTTAAGACAATGGTCTTCTCTTCCTATGTTTGAGCTTCAAAGCAGAATGATTTCTGTCTTGGGAACTCTCCCTGTCACTTTGAATACCTGCTTGAAAACAGGTTTGGTCAGTGTAGAATTACATTATTTCACTAGGTATAATTATTGTATCCCTTTCTTTAGTGTTATTCTCTTTCTATATCCAGATCATAGGAAGTGGGGCTTAGCCCCTAGCTAGAATACTATTTACCTCAGGTTAAGAATATTTGTTATCAGGAGTAGACCAGAATTCCTGCCATCCCTTAATTTACATCAGTAATGACACCTAGGACCAGGAACTTTTTTGATATGTAAGAATTTTGTCTTCCTTTTATCTTCTAACTCCTAACTGAAACCTATTCTATTTTAAGGTTACTAAACACCCTAAGGTATGTGTATTTGTTCTGAAACCAAACAATGTACATCGCATTCTTTTCATTTATGACTGCCTTTCTTTTTCTTTATACACTCCATTGCCTGTAGATTAAAATTTGTCGCACTCTTGCCAGAGATGTGTTGATCCCACACATACTGCGTGTGGTATCATTCTTTCATATTTCATATTCGTCTGCTTCGTGTTCCTGCTTATTCCCAGTGAGAATTTATCTGACCCACTAAGGTTTTGCTTAGGGACGCAAACACGTCCACAGCAAAGGAGGCCTCTACTTACCCCTCCTATGTAGAAGCTTGTCATTCTTTGCTGTTCTCTCAGTGCCACAATGCCAACTATTAAGAGGAATACAGCTGAAATGATACAGTTGAGAAGATCCTATAATAGAGAATTAAAATTTGTGAACTTTACAGAGAAAGGTAATCTCATCGAATTTAATGAATCTATTATCCATTTAATGGATGAGTGTTTTTTTTGGGACATGGGGAATAACTTTTGGTCACATCCAGTGCTGCTCAGAGGACCATATGATTATCAGGGATTCTACCAGGTTTGGTTACATGCAAAACAAATGCATTAACTTCTGATCTCTCTATCTGGCCTCCAGGATGGATTTTTTTCACTTAATATATATATATATATATTTATATATATATATTTTTTTTGGGCCACACCCGGCGATGCTCAGGGGTTACTCCTGGCTGTCTGCTCAGAAATAGCTCCTGGCAGGCACGGGGGACCATATGGGACACCGGGATTCGAACCAACCACCTTTGGTCCTGGATCGGCTGCTTGCAAGGCAAACACCACTATGCTATCTCTCCAGGCCCTCACTTAATATATTTTAAGAGTCAAACCTAGCAGAGCTCAGGTGTGGATGGTGCAAGTATCTGGGACTATCCTGGAGCCTTGCACATACAACTTGTGTTCTCAGATCCTTGGACCCTTTTTGTTTTAGTTTTTATGAAAGCCACACCAATAGGTGCTCAGAAGATCATATATGGTGCTGGGGTTTCGGCAGAATGCAAGGCAAGTGATATATACACTGTCCTAGCTCTTTAGCTTAGTCTTATAAAACTTTCCTTTGACTAAAAAGTCCCCTTGTATGAATAATTCTTTGTTTTGTTTTGTTTTGCAATTTGGAGCATACACAGTGGTGCTCAGGAATTACTCCTGGCTTATGCTTGAAGATAAATCCTGGTGGGACTCAAGGGACATATGAAATGCTGGAGATTGAATCCAGGTCAGCCACATGCAAGGCAAATGCCTTATCCACTGGACTATTTCTCAGGCACCTATTGGCTGCATAATTCTTAGAGTTTCCAGAGACGCATGACATTATGTGATTTTAATGTCCTGACTAGAATTTTGTCTATGGAAATGAACTTAATTTCAGTAAAGAACACCTTTAAGAAATAGAAACATTGAAAACTTTTCAGGTTTTCTTTTCTTTTTTTTTTTTTTTTTTTTTTTTGGTTTTTGGTTTTTGGGCCACACCCAGTGGTGCTCAGGGGTTACTCCTGGCTGTCTGCTCAGAAATAGCTCCTGGCAGGCACGGGGGACCATATGGGACACCGGGATTCGAATCAACCACCTTTGGTCCTGGATCGGCTGCTTGCAAGGCAAACACCACTGTGCTATCTCTCCGGGCCCTCATTCAGGCTTTCTTAAAGTGCTGGGTATGTGGCTCAGTGACAGATTATTTATCTTGTATGTTTGAAGCCCTGGGTGCAATCTCCAGAATGGCATAAACAAAAATCACTCATCTCAAAGGACACACATAGGAAAGTAAGTATGGAAATAAGTGAGTTGGAATCCTAGCCCAAAATGACCCACAACAAATACAGGGTTTTGAAAACTATATTTTAAATGCATATATGTTCTGTATTCTAATCCATAATATATTTGTTTTAATATAAAAATGTGAGATGTGGGGCCGGAGAGATAGCACAGCAGTGTTTGCCTTGCAAGCAGCCGACCCAGGACCCAAGGTGGTTGGTTCGAATTCCAGCAGCCCATATGGTCCCCCCTTGCCTGCCAGGAGCTATTTCTGAGCAGATAGCCTGGATGTGAGCAGAGAGCACTGCCAGGTGTGGCCCCAAAACAAACAAAAGTGAGATGTAATGATTTAATTCTTCCCTCAAATCTGCTGGTAGAAGTTGAGTCATTGCTTTTGTTGTTTTTAGGGGTACTCACAGTTCTGTGTTGGGAAGATGCACCAGAAGTTGTGTGTGGG
Organism: Suncus etruscus; assembly: GCF_024139225.1. Taxonomy (NCBI): domain Eukaryota; kingdom Metazoa; phylum Chordata; class Mammalia; order Eulipotyphla; family Soricidae; genus Suncus; species Suncus etruscus. The sequence goes on along the minus strand of NC_064861.1, from coordinate 61,031,495 downwards.
GCATATGTGGTACTGAGATTAAACCTAGGAGTGCCACATGCAAGACAAGTACTTTAACTCTTGTTCTGTCTTGAGGCCCAGGTCTTCAGTAGGTTCAGAGACCCAGCCCCCTTATGAAGGGTTAGGGTTGAATCTTCCCTGATATCTCTGGGTTATGTCTTTCGTTGTAAATGAATAAAATACCAGTACTGTCTTTCAGTGCTGGGTTCTTCAACTCTTAGCCCATCCTGCTGGTTTATGTGCTAAAGGTGAGGAAGAGTGGATAGGAGCATACTTTTGAGTTAGACAGAGACTGGCCTTCTAGAAAAGGAGCTAAAATGAAAGAGAGGGCACTGGAAGTGTCAGTGGCATTGGCATTGGTGCTGAGGTGAGGTAACCATGATATGGCTCAGCCAGACCCTGGTTTTTGGTGGCCTGATTTGGAGAATGTGTCTGGTTCACTGCCCTCCTGTTTGATGCTATTTTATGCTTCTTTGTGTGGCAGCATTTCCTATTCATGAACTCATTGTAACCCTCCCAAGTGTTCTCTGAAACTAGTGTTCTTGTTTTAAGTAGATAAATGGATACTTAAGAGTAGTTGACTCAATCACCTGAGACAGAAGCCAAGTAATGATGTTAGATTTCTTTTGAATCATATTATAACCTCCCGTGAACCCCCTCTCTCCTGGGACATCCCAAGAGGTCACAGGTAAAACATCATGTACATGGTGAGTCATAGTAACAGGACAACACCCTGGCTGTCACAGCTCATTTATGTCCTTGTTCCAAGACAGCTCTATTGTTTTCACTTGAGAAGAGTCTTTATTCTTGGGCTGAGGTCAGAGATATAATTTTCAAATTATGAAACTGAACACTTACAACTAAGGGCCAGTCTAAAGAAACCATCAAATCATGCAGGGTTAACATGTACACTATGATAAAAAAAAGTATGATGAAGATTTCCAAAATTATAATTATTCTGTATGACTCATGGGGTTCAGCGGTGATGCCAAAGAAAACAGCAGCTGCTACAAGAAGAATCTACAATAAAAAAAAAAAGATCCGTTTTATAACATACACATTTTTTAAAACCTCTACTAATTGTGATTAGGTAAATATAATTAGTCTGCCTCTACATGTATTATTTATATATATAAATTTTCTTGTATATTGGGGGAAGCAAGTGGGGATCATAGAGAGTAGGCTCAGAAGCTACTCCTGGTTCTGTGCTCACTGATCTCTTATGGTGGTTCTCAGGAACGATATGCAATTCTGGGAATTGAACACAGGTCAGACACATATAAGAGAAGCATTAATACCCTTGTATTTATTGTCTCTCCAGCCCATTTTCTTATACTTTGTAGAAGCTAAATGATGACTAGAACTATCAAAAAAAAATAAATAAAAGCACAAGTGTAGGAAAGTTTTAAAAATGAAGTCAATTTTTTAGGGCTGGAGTGGTGGCAGTAGCACTGAGGTGTCTTCCTTGCCCTTGCTAGCCTTCGACAGACCTTGATTTGATTCACTGGCATCCCATATGGTCCCTCAAGCCAGGAGCAATTTCTGAGCGCATAGCCATGAATAATCCTTGAGCGTCACCCAGTGTGGCCCAAAAACCAAAAAAAAAAATAAATAAATAAAAAATAAGTCAATTTTTTCTCTACTCGTTGGAACAATCCTTATCTATTTCCTTAAAGCAAACATTATTATTAGTGTATATTACCAGAGAAAATATATATTAGTAGAATATATATATATATGTTGTGATAGAGCAATATTTTTAAAGCAGCTGCTAATGTTTAAACAAAAACATTAGGAAATCTCATCTGACGTCTTAACTTACCGTTTATTAAATTCTCACATGTATTCAGATTGCAGCCAAGACTGATCTCTCATGCTTTTGAAATTAGAAGCAAATTTTTTTTTAATTCTTGATATTATGTCTGGCCTCATCTAAGTTTTGAAACCAGCCCAAAAGAAGTTAAAAGCTCCCGGAGAGATAGCACAGTGGCGTTTGCCTTGCAAGCAGCCGATCCAGGACCAAAGGTGGTTGGTTCGAATCCCGGTGTCCCATATGGTCCCCCGTGCCTGCCAGGAGCTATTTCTGAGCAGAGAGCCAGGAGTGAACCCTGAGCACTGCCGGGTGTGGCCCAAAAACAAAAAAAAAAAAAAAAAAAAAAAGAAGTTAAAAGCTGATTGCAAAATTAAAACCAGCTACTGTTTGGCAGGTTTTGTCCTTGGTTCTTGACTGAGCTTCACTAAAGTTCTTTCTGTGGGTCTGTGTAAGATGGAGTGTGTCTTGGGTCCAAAGTCAGATCCTTCTCCAAAGCCAAATCCTAATCTTACCTTGATGGTGAGACCCTCCCTCAGCTGGGTGGGGTATGTGGTTGGTAATTAAGAGTTGCCTCGAGGGGCTGGAGAGGGGCATTTGCCTTGCATGCAGAAGGACAGTGGTTCGAATCCCAGCATCCCATATGGTCCCCCGAGCCTGCCAGGGAAGGGAGAGAGGCAGACAAAGCAAGGAGAGAGGAGAGACAGAATGGATGCAAAAATCTGCTTAGCTTAGAGGACATGTGAAAGGAGCGGATGGCAATTAGAGCCTTGTAATAAAGCTGGATGTCTCCTGAAACCTCATCTGACTGCTGTGGATCATTTCTTTGCCTTTATCCTGAACCTGCAGATCCGTGGCCCTAAGGGACTGCAGGCACTGGACTGGGCCAAGAAAGGCCTTACCATCCATCCATCCATTCATCCTCCATCCATCCATCCATCCATCCATCCATCCATCCATCCATCCATCCACTACTAGGACTTTATAGTTAATAATTAATACAACACTTGGGGACCCTCCTTTCCTCTGTACTATCTCTCTCAGCCCCACTAAAACTCTTTCTTGACCTGTCATTATAGTCTGATGGATTGGTCTGAAGGAGCAGTAATGGGACTTTCGAAGTTTTCTTTTAGTAACATTATCAGGTTTTATATCTCACAAACATTGTTCTGCTTTGTTCTGCTCAAATTCCCTCGATGCTGTCTATTGATATCTTTTTTTTTTTTTTTTTGGTCACACCCAGAAGTGCTCAGGCATTACTCCTGGCTCTATAATCAGAAATTGCTCCTAGCAGGCTCGGGGGACCATATGGAATGTCGAGTTCCAACCACCATCCTCTGGCATGCAAGGCAAACAAATGCCCTACCTTCGTGCTAACTCTCCGGCCCAGTCTATTGATATCTTTTTATTATTATTATTATTTTTGGTTTTTGGGTCATACCTGGCAGCGCTCAGGGGTTATTCCTGGCTCTATGCTTAGAAATCGCTCCTGGCAGGCTCGGGGGACCATTTGGGATGCCAGGATTTGAACCACTGACCTTCTGCATGAAAGGCAAATGCCTTACCTTCATGCTATCTCTCCGGGCCCGTCTGTTGATATCTTGATTGGGATGTGATTATATTTAATTTGTTTGGAAATAGTGCAGAATTTTGTTCTACTATTTTAGCAGAATATTTGCATAATTGGGGATAAAGAATTTGAGTCAAACATGGAAACGAAACATCGCTCTTTTTAGGCTAAGCAGTGCTTGCAGGTTTCTTGCCACTTATGTTCCCTTATGGCATCAGGAGACTGAACTTTAAAGACAAGAGTAACATGGCTCCCTCAACAAGACAAGAAAATAGCTTTTGCCTCTTGCATTTCTTCACCTGATTTCTGTCTCAAAGATCCCAATCTCTTGATTTCAAAATATACATTTCCTGGGGCCAGGAAAAGAGCTCAAATGTAGAAGATGTAACATGTGAGGCTCCAAATTTGATTCCCTGCACTACACTGCACTGTGTACCCATCCTCCCTAGGACCACTACCATAAATGCATATCCTGGGATGGAGTGATCCATCAACATGCTGAGAACAGGCTTTGCATGCAAAAAGGATATTGACAAGGCTTAATCTGACCAATACAACCCCTCCACACTGAGCCTGGTAGCTTTATGCTCCCTAGAAAAGTATTTCCTCTGCTTACTGCTGCAATAATATACACAATGAGCCTTTTCTTATTCAGCTTGAATGTTAGGTATTAGCGTCCCTAGATGTCGATCAGCAGCAAAGTACATGCTTTTCATATTCTGGATCTGGTTTTAATTCTGGCACTACAGGAGAAAAAATTTCCATATTAATTAGGACAGAGAGATAGATCAAAAGTCTAATGCTATGCTTTGCTTGTGGGGAAGCCCCAGCACTCATTTAGCTCATACACTGCCAGGGGTGGCACCAAAACCATATAGAAAAGTAAAACATATATGTCCATAAAACAAATGCCTGAGGGCCAAAGAGATAACACAGCGATTAAGGTTCTTGCATTGCATTCCTCTGACTCTGGTTGTAAATCCTCTTAAGAACCTCAGAGCACCTAAAAAGATCACTTCTGAGCACAGAGCCAGAAATAGGCCCTGATGTAGTCCCAACTGACCCTGAACACCAAGAACAAATACTTTCCTTGTAATAACTCAAATAAAATGTTTTCTCCACGGAGAATGTACTGTTAAAACTCTTTATAAGCTGGAACTTTATAAGCTGGACAGGGACGCAACTCATCAGAACTCTTCCACTGGCTTTTCTCTGGGTAGGTTTTCACTCTGAAAAATAAAGCTTTCCTTTCCTCCAAGTAGCAGAGACATTTTTTTTAGTCAGCATTTTTTGAGACTAAAGTATGACTTTCCTGTGGTTTCTAATGAATATTTATTTTGTGTTTTGGCCACACCCAGTGGTGATCAGGGATCATCCAGCTCAGCGCTAAGGTGGTTTGGACATCAATTTCTTGAAGTGCTGAGGGAACATGCTGGGGGTCAAATCAGGCCTCCTGTAGTGCAAAGCATGTGCTTGTTCTTTGAGCTATGTCTCCTGGTCCTTTTAGTTTTTTTAGTTTTTATAATAAATTCCAATATAATTTCCAGTTTTTCTTCTTCAAAATCTTTCAATATATCTTTTACTTAGTCTTAGGTATTTTAACATCTTGATTGCTGTTGTAAAGAGAGAATGCTCATGGAAAACATTTATTTACTAACATTTTTGGGGGGGCCGCACCCAGTGGTGCTCAGGGGCTACTCCTGGCTCTGCTCTCAGAATCTGTCCTTGGCAGGCTCAGGAGACCTTCTGGGATGCTGGGAATCGAACCCAGGTCTACTGCATGCAAGGCAAATGCCCTACCTATTTACTCCTGGCTATTTACTCCAGAGGTTACTCCTGGCTTCTGGCTTGGGGGCCATATGGGATGCTGGGGGGTCAAACCCCGGTCCATCCTAGGCTAGCGCCGGCAAGGCAGACACCTTACCACTTGCGCCACTGTTCCGGCCCCTGTTATTGTTAACTGAAGGAAATTGAAAAGCATCCGTTAGAATGATGTTTTGCCTAAACAAAACACCTGAGAATGGCTTTTGTCTCTTGCATTTTCTCATCAGGTTTCTGTCTAGAAGATCCCAATCTCCTGACTTTAATATATACATTTCCTGGGGCTAGGAAAAGGGCTCAAATGGTAGTACCCTTGTAACATGTGAGGACTCCCTCTCCCCTGAAAGAAGTCACTGCTGTGATTCAGGAGATGAGAGACAGCCTTGTCACCCGAATATAATTAATTTATATTGGCTCTGTTCAGTGGGGATTGCTCCTGCTGATGCTCAGTGAACCATGTGATGTCAGGTATCAAATCCAAGCCTTCTGTGTGCAAAGTATGTGCTCATTTCATTGACCTTTCTTCCTGATCTTTCTGTTTTTGGGGGGAAGAGGGCTACACTCAGTGGTGCTTGGGGCTTACTTTTGGCTCTGTTTTCAGGGATCATTCCTGGAAGGGCTTAGGGAACCATATGGGGCCACATCATTGAAGCCAGGTTGGCCACATGTAAAGCAAGTGCCCTATCCACTGTACTATTTCTCTGCTCCCCACCCCGTCCTTCTTTCTGAAAGCTGTAGAATCTCACTGAAGTGAATCAGTGAATTACAGATTCTACTATTCTTTTTTTTTTTTTTTTTTTTTTTTTTGGTTTTTGGGTCACACCCGGCAGTGCTCAGGGGTTTTTCCTGGCTCCATGCTCAGAAATTGCTCCTGGCTGGCACAGGGGACCATATGGGGCGCCGGGATTCGAACCGATGACCTCCTGCATGAAAGGCAAATGCCTTACCTCCATGCTATCTCTCCGGCCCCAGATTCTACTATTCTATATGAGTCTTTGTGCATATAAAATTAGTCCTTTTATTTTGTTAATGTGTCTTGTGCCATGTAAAATATTATTTTCAAACCTTCTTATAGGCTTAGAAATCCTCCCCAACAATTAAATTCCTATTTTAGTCTATAATATGGTGAATTATTTTAATACACATGGCATTGAATCATTTTTATCTTTCTTTTTCATATATTTTCACAACTTCTGATGAATAGTGGTAGTGAATTATTTTAGTACAATCAAACCTCTAATTTTTTCTATACTCTATTTTATACTGACTTTATATATGAGGTTCCATCCTAGCATTAAAAAAATAAGTTAGGGGCTGGAGAGATAGCATGGAGGTAAGGCATTTGCCTAGCATGCTGAAGGATGGTGGTTCGAATACCCCCATCCCATATGGTCCCCTGAGCCTGCCAGGAGTGATTTCTGAGCAGAGAGCCAGGAGTGACCCCTGAGCGCTGCCGAGTATGACGACCCCCCCAAAAAAAAAAGCTAACAGTGGCCTATTCTCAGGCACTTGGGTTTTTTCCAGATTCTGGCTATTGTGAATAAAGAAACTGTGGTATATATATGCACAATAGAAACATCATAGCTATTAGAAAAAACGAAGTCATGAAATTTGCCTATATATGGGTGGATATGGAGAGTATTGTTGCAAGTCAGCCCTTGATTATGTGAATTAAATGAGTCAGAGGGATGAGGATAGCTATAAATGATTGCACTCATTTGTGGATATAAAAATAAGTGATGGCATGGTAATAATACCCAAAGGCAGTAGAGACAAAGTTCAGGAGGACTGGTCCATGATAGGTAGTTTGCCAGAAAGATCTGGGAAGTGCAGTTAAGAATGAGAAGAAACCACTATGACAATAATTGTTGGAAATGATTACTCTGGACAAGAACTTGGTGCCGAAAGAAGGTAGAGTGATATGCATCATACCATTCAGTAACAGTATTTTTGCAAACCATAGTGCCTAATAGTGAGGGGGAAATGGGGGGAGAGACAGAGACATAGAGAGAGAGAGGGAGAGAGAGATGTTTACCATAGAGGCAGGCAGGGGTGGGACGGAAGTGCAGGAGGGAAACTGGGAACAATGGTGGCAAGAATTGTGCACTGGTGGAGCCAGAGCAATAGTACAGTGGATAGGGCATTTTTTTTGTCTTGCACACAGCTTCAACCCTTAGTGTCCCATATGGTTCCCCGAGCCTACCAGGAGTTACTCCTGAGTGCAGAGCCAGGAGTAACCCCAGAGCGACGCTGGGTATGTTCCCAAAACAAAAAAAGAAAAAGAAAAAGAAAATGTACTAGTGGGTGGTCCAATGGACCAAATCGGTGTTGGACCATTGTATGACTAAAAATCAATTATGAACAACTTTGTAATTGTGTATCTCATTGTGGTTCAATTGAAAATGTATTGAAGAGGGGCCAGTGAGGTGGTGCTAGAGGTAAGGTGTCTGCCTTGCAAGCGCTAGCCAAGGAAGGACCGTGGTTCGATCCCCCGGTGTCCCATATGGTTCCCCCAAGCCTGGGGCAATTTCTGAGTGCTTAGCCAGGAGTAACCCCTGAGCAGCAGCAAACGGGCGTGTGGCCCAAAAAAACAAAAAAAAAAAAAAAAAAAAGAAAAAGAAAAAAGAAAAGAAAAGAAAATGTATTGAAGAAATGGGCATGTGGAAAAAGTCTGGCTTGAGACATTTTTTGATTATTATTTTATGTTTAATGATTAATTATTTATTTAATTATTATTTTATTCTGTATTTGTATTGGTTTATTTAGGTTTTCTTTGCTCTGGGGTCAGTTTTGTTCACTTGTATTCTCCTAGAAAAAGGAACCAATTCAATTGGTTCATTCAATTATTCACATTTATTTGTTTTGCAAAGTACTCTTGTGGGCCCATTCAGACTTCATCAGGGTTTGTAATTATTTTCCCTTTGTGGTTTCTAATTGTAAATACTTACGCTCTAACTATTTTTCCCAGGTTGACTAGTGGTTCATAAACTCCGATGTATACATTTTTTATTTTATATCATAAACTAGTTGGACATCAGTTGTATCGGTTCCTTCTATCTAAGCACATCTACATGTTTCTGCAAATTCCCTTACTGAGAGGAAACCTGAGCCGTGAGATTTTAGTAGTTGCAAGGCCCTAGACAGCGGGGGAAGAAAAAGTGAGGCCAGAGGAAGTTGGGGGACAATGGGGATCAGACCCTTTTCAGAAGCCATGTTCCCCAGGACTCAGCCTGTCTCCACCAGGCTCTCTACTCACCATCCTTAAGATTCTTAGCACTGCACCAGGCGGCGAGAAGAAACGTTTGACATTTTCTTGGAACGGTTTTGGTTTCTGGAGGGGCTGCGCCGGGGTTGCCTTTGAATCCTTCACCGCTGAGCCTACAGGCGGTGGGGCTGTGGATTTGGGTGCCGGCTTGGACGCTACCTTGGGTGCTGGATTAGCTGAGGGACGCTGGGTGGCACCCGAACTGGCTGCCCCCTTGGGGGCATTCATGGTGGGCTCCCAGAGTTGATGTTGGAACACAGCTTGCAGCAGCCTGTAGCCCTGGGATCCAGCGCCTAAACCAACGCCTCGCCCAACGGCTGCTGGTTCCACCCCTCACGCGCACCCCACTCTCAGAGCTGGACAGACCAGGTCCTGCCAGCACCACCCCATTGACATCCAGCTGCCCTCCCAACCTCCCACCAGCCTGCACAGGTTGGACGCACAGAGATTCCTGAAGGCGGCTCTGGCGCCTTATCTGGGCCTTCCAGACTGTGAAGGGGAAAGCCCAGCCCGCAGTGGGAGCTGGCAATGCCCCCTTGGAAGTGACAGGACGGAGCACTGGTTCCAGAGCTCCTAAATCTCTTCCTCCGGCTCTCCTGTAGGGTGGGATTCAAGACTCTATGAAGGTCTGAGCTGTTGCTTATCAGTGAATCTCAGTAATGTTCCTTCGAATAAAAAATGATCATCTAGCTGAGAAGAAGTTTGGTGAAGTGTTAATTTCATTGAGAACATTTTAACTATTACACCATTTTCTTCTGGCTTGTAGGATTTCCCTTGGGGGGAATAAAACTAATATTATTGTTTGTTTGTGGACCACATCCAGTGGTGTTCAGGGCCTATCACTCTTATGAGCTCTAGGGATGATACGGGGTGCCAGGGACCAAATTAGGATCAGCTGCATACAAGGCAAGTGCCATATGTACTATACTATCTCTCTGGCCTCTCTGCCATAAATCATAACAAAGCTCCTTTGTATGTTATTTTCTTTGATTTTTGCTGCCTTTTTCTTCCTTTGATGTTTTATTTTTTAAAATAAATTCTTAGTTGAATCACCATAAAATAAAGTTGCTTATGATTTTCAGTCATGAGATGTTCAATACCCTTCACCAGTGCACATTTCCTGCCACCAATGTCCCCAGTTTCCTTCCTGCCCTCTCCACTGCCTGACTCTGTGACAAATATTTTTCCGCTCTATCTTTCCTCCTCACCTTTTTTCATCTTAAATAACGTGGTCTGCAATATTGTTTCTGAAGGAATATCATGCACATCACCTTCTCTCCTATCAGCATTCAATTCTTGTCCTTAATGATCATTTTCAGCTATCATTGCCATAGTGGTCCCTTCTCTGTTTCCCAGGCTATTTGGGATTAGCATTTTTTTCATGTGTCTGTTGGCCAATCATTGGTCATCCTTATAGAAGTCTCTGTTCATTTTCTCTCCCCATTAATTTGATAGGAGTTTTGGATATTTCTTTATGGATTTTTGTGAGTTCTTTACATACCCTAGACATCAACCTTTTTTTTTTTTTTTTTGGTTTTTGGGCCACACCTGGTGACGCTCAGCGGTTACTCCTGGCTATGCGCTCAGAAGTCGCTCCTGGCTTGGGGGACCATATGGGATGCGGGGGGATCGAACCGAGGTCTGTCCTAGGCTAGTGCTGGCAAGGCAGACACCTTTACCTCTAGTGCCATCGCGCTGGCCCCAGCAGATATTTCTTTCCATTTTGTAATCGTTTTTTGCTCCCCCTTTTGCCATGCAGAAACTTTTTTGATGTAGTCCAGTTTATTTTTGTTTCTGTCACCATTGCCAGTGACATTGTATCATTGAAAACACCTTTGAAGTTCAGATCTTGGAGCATTCTGCCTATATTTTCCTTATTGTATTTTGTAGATTCTGGTCTGATCTCAAGGTATTTGATTCACTTTTAATTGGCTCTTGTGTAAGGTATGATACAAATCCAGCTTTCACTTTTTATATTAGCTATCTAGTTTTGCCAGTACCGTTTGTTGAAGATGTTGTCTTCAATCCATCTCATGCATTAGCTCCTTTGTCAAAAATTAGCTGACCATATATGTGGGAGTTTGTTATCAGATAGATATTCTATTTTGATACATTGATCAGAGTCTATCCTATTTTAATAACATGCTTCTTTGTTTTCTATAAATTATAGTGTAATTTATAATTATAGTGTATTATAGCAAGTTAGGTAATTAAATATGTCCCAGTTTCTTTCTTTTTTTTCTTTCTTTCTTTTTGGTTTTTGGTCCACACCCGGCCCAGTGCTTGGGGGTTACTCCTGGCTATCTGCTCAGAAATAGCTCCTGGCAGGCACGGGGGTCATATGGGATACCAGGATTTGAACCAACCACCTTAGATTCTGGATCGGCTGCTTGCAAGGCAAACACTGCTGTGCTATCTCTTCGGCCCCACTTTTTTGTTTGCTTGTTTGCTTGTTTTGGGTCACACCCTGCGGCGCTCAGGGGTTACTCCTGGCTCTGTGTTCAGAAATCACTCCTGGCAGGCACGGGGCACCATATGGAATGATAATATTTGAACCACCGTTCCTCCTTGGTTGGCCGTCTGCAAGGCAAACGCCCTACTGCTGTGCTCTCTCTATGGCCCACCAGTTTCTTATTTTTCAGTATGGTTTTGGCTATTTTGTGTCTTTTATTATTATATACACACTTTATTAACTTTTCTGTCTTTGAAGAATGTTGTCTGAAGTGGGATAGAAATTGCATTGAATCTACAGAGTAGCTGTAGGTACTTTTCGACAGTATTTTGAATGAAATAAACTTTTTGATATCTTTCTCCTCTGGTTCATTATTTGGATATAAAAATGTGACTAATTTTTGTCTGTTGACTTTGTAGACAGCTACTTTGCTGTATTAATTTATTGTTTCTAGGAGTTTTTTGGTGGAAGCTCTTTAGGGTTTTCTATGTATAATACTATGTATCATGTACATCATATCTATATATATCATTTTAGATGTGAAAGTAGAGAAATTTGCCTTTTTCTTTCCAATTTGAAACCTTTTGATTTCCTTTTCTTTTCTGATTGCTATTACTAAAACTTCTAAAACAATGTTAAGTAAGAGTGAAAACAGTGGACATCCTTGATTTGTATCTGATCTCAGTAAGAATGCTTTGTTATTCAACACTAAGAACTATACTGGCTTTGGGCTTGCAAAAAACCTCTACTATTGTGAGGAAGGTTCCTTTTACTCCTATTTTGTTGAGTTTTTTCAAAACATAAATGGATATTTGATCTTGTTAAAAGCTTGCTCTGCATCAGTTGATAAGATCATATAATTTTTATATTACCTTTTACTGATGTGTTGTATTATGTTAATTGATTTACTTTTTTAAAAATTGATTTATTTATATTGAATGATGCTTGCATTTTTTGGTATAAATCCTGCTTGATTATGGTATGTACTTTAAAAAAAAAACAATACAGGATTTTGGGGCCAGAGAGATAGCATGGAAGTAGGGAATTTGCCCTTGTATGCAGTAGGACAGTGGTTCGAATCCTGGCATCCCATATGGTCACCTGAGCCTGCCAGGAGTGGTTTCTGAGTAACCCCTGAGTGCTGCCGGGTGTGACCCAAAAACAAAACAAAACAAAACCAAGATTTTTTTTTTTTATTTTTTACTTATCATTGATTTGCAGTTTTGTGGTATATACTTCTTTGGATATACTATTGAATTTGATTTGCTAAGATTTTTGAGGATTTTCATTTCAAAGTTCGTCAAAGAGATTGGTCTGAAGTTTTCTTTTTTTTAGAAATGTCTGTATTCTTTTTTTTTTTTTTTGGCCACACCCCGTGGTGCTCAGGGTTTACTCCTGGCTATCTGCTCAGAAATAGCTCCTGGCTGGCACGGGAGACCATATGGAACACTGGGATTCGAACCAACCACCTTAGGTCCTGGATCTTCTGCTTGCAAGGCAAACACCGCTATGCTATCTCTCTGGCCCCTGAAATGTCTGTATTCTTGGGGTATCAGTGTAATATTAGTTTTGTAGAAAGTGTTAGAAAGGATTCCTGTTTCTTTGATATTTTGGAAGAGCTTAAAAATCAGCAATAGTAAGGCTTCTCTAAAGGTTTGATAGAACTCACCAGTAAAACCATATGGACCAGGTTTCAATTTCCTTGCTTATTATTGATCTTTACTATTGCTTGGTTAGGCTTTCTATTGACTCTTCAATCAGTTTTAAGAGATTATAAGTTTCTAAGAATCGGCATATTTCTTTTTTTTTTTTTTTTTTTGGTTTTTTGGGCCACACCCGGCGGTGCTCAGGGGTTACTCCTGGCTGTCTGCTCAGAAATAGCTCTTGGCAGGCACGGGGGACCATATGGGACACTGGGATTCGAACCAACCACCTTTGGTCTTGGATTGGCTGCTTGCAAGGCAAACACCGCTGTGCTATCTCTCCGGGCCCAGAATCTGCATATTTCTTACAGGTTATTTTTCTCATTTCTGACCTCATTTCTTATACAAGCAGTTTCTCTGAGCTCAGTAAACAATAGATTTTCTCTAAAATTTTTACTTAAGAGCTGGTTAATAATGGTTGTATCTTCTGAGAACAACCTAAGTCACTAAGTATGGTGGTGCTCAATTCTATTTCCCCAGTGTGTTGTTGCAGTCTGGAGTTGGGTTGAGTCTTTCTAATTCACCACCTGTGCGCGCGCACAAACGCACACTTTTTTCTCTTTTTTTGGTATATCTTTATTTAAACAGCTTGATTACAAATATGGTTGTAGTTGAGTTTCAGTCATGCAAAGAACACCCCCCTTCACTGCCACAGCGTGCAGCATAGATGTCTCCATTATTAGGGGAAGTACACACCAGATGTGTCTATTGGCTTTCCTTGGTGCAATGCCTAATATTCCCCCAAGAAATATTTTAGACAGCAGGCCTGTTGGAGGAAATTAATCATAACCCCTACGTGGATCACGGGCTATCTCTGTTATATATATGACATGGTGGTGACATATCTCTTTCTTATCATTTGGCTTTGTCTCCCTTGCAAAACTACAGACCAAAATTCGGCCTCAGTTAATGTGCAGTCAGAGAAATTTCAGGACCAAAAGCTGCTAAAGTTCCCCACTGGCTAGGTATATTAGCAACTCAAAGATGCTTCTTGGTGCTAAACAACAGTTCCTGTCTTTCTTGCATTTTACTATTCAGGCAGGCTGCAAAATTGTAGCAAAACCAGTTTCTCATTCTTTGTTATAAGAACATCCTTTCTAATCTAGAACATCCCCTTATGTCACTTCCTTACCTTTTAGCTTGGGATTCTTTTCACCTGTATTGGCTAGTGTTTTGATATGTATATTCTATCATTGTTTTCCTTCTCCTAAGATTCCCTGCCCTTTGTTTCATCGGAAAGTCTTTGCATACCAGAGTTGTGCTTAAATGTCATCAGCTGAAAAGTAAATTTGTCTCAGGTCTGTTGCAGATGCGGGTCCCCATACAATGTATTTTGTGTGGCCTCATTATTTCATATTTCATATTCGTCTGTTCCGTGTGCCCGCTTTCCTTTCGTGAAAGATTTTCATCCCCACTAGAAGATGCTGAGACGCAAGACACCTGCAGCACTTCACCAGTGCAACATTCCCATCACCAATGTCACAGATCTCCCTCCTCCCCACCCCACTCCTGCCTGTACTCTAGACAGGCTTCTACTTCCTTAGTTCATTCATATTGTTATAGTTGTTTTTTTTTTTTTTTTTTGGTTTCTCGGGCCACACCCGTTTGATGCTCAGGGGTTACTCCTGGCTAAGCGCTCAGAAATTGCCCCTGGCTTGGGGGACCATATGGGACGCTGGGGGATCGAACCGTGGTCCTTCCTTGGCTAGCGATTGCAAGGCAAACACCTTACCTCTAGCGCCACCTCGCCGGCCGCGTTATGATAGTTCTTAATGTAGTTATTTCTCCAATAACACTCATCACTCTTTGATACACACCTTTCTAATTCACCACCTGCGCGCGCACACACACACACACACACACACACACACACACACACCCCACTCCTGCCTGTACTCTAGACAGGCTTCTACTTCCTTAGTTCGTTCATATTGTTATGATAGTTCTTAATGTAGTTATTTCTCCAATAACACTCATCACTCTTTGACACACACCTTTCTAATTCAACACCTGTGCGCACGCACGCGCACACACACACACACACACACACACACACACACACACATGCACACACATACAGAGCCTTGGAACTCTCTGGAAGAACCAACAGAGTGTTGCTCTCTTCATTACCTGTTGAAGATATGCCAGCTACTTTTATCAAGACTGTCTAGAGTTTATTGCAAAATTACAGGTAGGCTTCCATGTCATTGACTCTGTTACTATTTTACTATAGTTTAGGGTTCTATGTTTATTTTTTAACTCTCTGGCCACTTTTGTTCTGTTTTGTGGAATAGGTGAGGCTAGAGTCAAGTTATTGTTTTTACCATGCTTGGAGACAAATAAGTCATTCCAGGGAGAATTCAGTGCAAGGATCATCATTTCCTCCCTTAGATTATGAAAGGGGTAAAGTTGCTAATGGGGCCTTAGCTTCTGTGCACTATCTGTGAATGATCCATTCCTAGCAGGTGTTGAATCTTTGTGCTATCCTCTGTTCTCCCTAGTATAGATGTTTGGGTGTAAGGTTATCTCTCCCCCAATGCCCTATGTTTTTTTTTTGTTGTTGTTGTTTTTTGGTTTTTGGTTTTTGGGCCACACCTGGCGGTGCTCAGGGGTTACTCCTGGCTGTCTGCTCAGAAATAGCTCCTGGCAGGCATGGGGGACCATATGGGACACCGGGATTCGAACCAACCACCTTTGGTCCTGGATCGGCTGCTTGCAAGGCAAACACCACTGTGCTATCTCTCCGGGCCCCAATGCCCTATGTTAATATCACGAGGATGGTCAGACTTGCCCATACCTGGGCGGGGTATCTTGAAAAAAGAAAGTTTGGTTGGGGAGAAGGGAGGAGTCAGAGGCAGAAAGCAAGAGGAGCAGAAGAAAGGAAGCTGCTTGAAAAAGGCTTAGCATAGAAGCCATGTGAGGAAAACGCACATGGCGACTAGGCCGTGAAATAAAGCTGAATGACTCCTGAAACTTTAACTGATTGCTTGTGAATCTCTCTGCCATTATCCTGCAACATTTAGACCTGTCAGCCAAGCGGCTAAAGGCATCGTGTCAAGAAAGGTCTCCCTCAACCTAGGACTTTATATTTTATATTAATACAACATTTAGGGTGGGGAATGTACCTAAGCAAAATTCCTAGAGACTGGAGTGATAGTACAGCGTGCTTTGTATCCCAGCTGATCCAGGTTTGATCCTTGGCACCTCATATGGTTCCCAAGTTTGCCAGTAGTGACCCTTTGATTCAGAACTAGAAGTAAGCACTGCTGGGTGTGACCCCCTCCCCCAAAGCATAAAACAAAAAACAAACCAAAGTTCCTAGCTGAGTTTTTTATTGAGCTGTGGGTGGGCTCAGGAATTGAATCTTGGCTTTCAATGTACCTAACATTTGTTCTACCCATATAGCTATCTCTCCAGGACCTGAGAATTGCTTATATTTCATGATTCCCTTGTTCTAGAATTTCACAGAAACTCAATTTGATATACTCTTAGGTCTGGTTTCTCTTTAAATGTGATGTAACATTCTTATTTTTATCATAGTAATTAGGAATATTTTATTTTTGAAAAAATGATGAATTTATCTTTTTGACCATTTACCGCCTTCAAGCTCTTGGCGGGGATCAGTTGTTGAGCTATTACAATGATGTGTGGTACACTGGGGCTATTTCTGCTTCTGTGCTCAGGAGTGACTTCTGGCTAGCTCAGGGTACCTTATGTAGTCTTGGGTACTAAACTAGGGCTAGCTATATGTAATGCTAGTATTTTCTCAGGCTCTTTTTCTAGCTGTAGTCTTTTTCATTCTACCTCACCACTACTGAGCCAAATGTTTCATGGAGGAGCTACAGATCATAGTGATGCTAGTGAGTTTTGAATTTTTTCTCTGAATTGTTACCTCCTCTTGCTTCCACACTTGCTGTACAAATGCCTTAACCTTCCTGGACTGTGTGCTGGCACCAGAGGTCACATGAGGGAGAGGCACTGGGGTAGACATGAGGTCTATCTAAGTCTATGCCACTCTTAGTTGCTGCCATGCTGCCATCTTTCTTGCCTCTGTTCATTCTCCTCCTTTTAGGAGTTGAGAGTCTTTCCCAAGTGGAAGTGAACTATACACTTCATCCTCATGTTTTTCCACAAAATTACAGACAAAGACTTTAAAATAAGCTGGCTTGTGGTTGTCAGTTACCGGGAACACACACACATATACAACATAAACAACTCACACATACACAAACATATATGTCCACACACTTTCCAGCTTGGCAGTTACAATACACACATTTTCTTCCAGCTTGGGATTCCATTTACTGCCCCAAAGCACCCCTCTACCTTCACCTTCTTTTCAATTTGAAAATTACTACTGAACACACACACACCATCACACCACACAACATACCATACACACCATCACTCACACATCCATCCTTTCCAGCAAGATTTGTGACTGGTAGCTCATCTGAGACAAGTTCTGAGGTAACAATTCTCAGTATCCTCCCATATACCTTTATCCTATGCAAGCTTTACCCTGATTCTTGGAAGTCCTGAGCTCTGAGGAGAGAGCGATCGATCACCTGGCACAGCTGCCAGGTGAGTGTTTGAAGGCCACAACCATCTTCTTCCAAAGGGACAACTTAGATATTTTCCCATACATGGAACATACAAGTAATGTAGAGAGGGCCAGACCCTGCTCTATCTCCAGTGCCACAGCACCCCAAGCACTAGTCAGTGTGAACCTAGTGCCTCTCAGTACTGCCACCCCAGTAATGCCAGATAAGGTCCCTACAATATTAGTGACAAATAAAGAAAGCCAACTTGGGGATATAGTTTAGTGATGGACCACCTACCTGGCTTAGGAGAGAGGACTTGGGATCCATCCCAGCCCCATCCACAAAAAAACGTATGGGGTCATCTTTGGTTTCCTCTGGGTTCTTTAGCAAGTCGATTTTTTTTTTTTTTTTTGTTTTTTGGGCCACACCTGGCGGTGCTCAGGGGTTACTCCTGGCTGTCTGCTCAGAAATAGCTCCTGGCAGGCACGGGGGACCATATGGGACACCGGGATTCGAACCAACCACCTTTTGGTCCTGGATCGGCTGCTTGCAAGGCAAACGCCGCTGTGCTATCTGTCCGGGCCCGCAAGTTGATATTAATAGCTGCTGTCACCCACATTTTTGATCCCCCAAACTCTCTGTCCTTTGCAGCCCATGTTTACATCAGCATGTCACCCTGCAACCTTACCCCATACACCAAAGCTTTCAGAAGTTTTTGTTAAAACAATGACAACAAAATGTCTACATCAATTTTAGCTTATAAATTCATGTTTTCCCTCAGGTGGTGATTAAAGGTAACCATTAAACTGTAAAAGAAAGTCATTCTAGAAAGAAGACCAGAGGGACTGTAGAAATATGTTGTTGTAAAATCATTTCAATTTCTGAAAAAAGTCTTTTTTCAGTTACTTCTTGCCTTTTACGTCTGGTTTTTCTAATCTTTTTGGAGGTACCAGGATATTACTTTTCATTCTCTTTCTTTTGAAGTGTTTGAATAGAACACCCATATCAACAGCAGTTAAAAATATAGCCAAGGCAACAAGGATCTGAAAAACACATAGATCCCTGTTAATTTTTCTCTTCACCCAAACTAGCTCTATTGTCTTCTTGTAACCTTTGAACACCCCCAAATTACCTGACTTAATGACATTAGATCTGGATTGTGCCCTTCCCTTCAATATTGTGTGTGTGTGTGTGTATGTGTGTGTGCGTGTGAGCCTGCATGCTTGTGCTTGAATGCACACAACACATGTGCACTCGCTAGAGATCAAATCTAGGACATTATGTGTGAGTCACTGAGTTCTTTTACCCATTTACAGTTAAACTTGGCTTGATCTTAAGATTTTGGCAAAGTAAAGAAGCCTTTTCTTTCATAAGGAAAAATTCCCAACTTCCCAAAAGAGATGACTTCCAAGTATGAAACCCACCCAAGAAACTCACCACAGATGCTAAATAGGTTTCTGGCATGGGCTTTCCCTCTTCCACAGCTAAAATCAATATTCCCACCAGGAAAACAATAGCGAATGAATTATTGAGAAGGTCCTGCAAGGGAGAGAGAAGACTCAAGATTTTGTTATTGCTGTTGCTTTGGCTTTAGGTTTTTAGGTCATCATGGAGGTGCTCAATGCTACAACTTTTGGCTCTGGACTTGGGATCCTTTCTAGCAGTGTTCAATGAATCATGTGATACCAGAGATCACCATGGCCTCCTGAATGCAAAGCATGTACTTCCGTCTCTTGCGTCATTTCTCTGGACCCCAAGTATCAGTTTTAATCAGAACTAAGGCCTCAGTCTATCCTTGATTGGCACAAGTCCTCCAAAGGGAATACTTTTCAAACATGCCTGATTTAAAACCTGCTATGTTGATAGGGAAGTTGTTCAAAAGGCTAGAGCATTGACTTTGCGGTGGGGAGCGCAAGGTTTGACCCAAGGCACCATTGTCTCATAAGCACCTCCAGGAGGGTTTTCCAAGTACTGCTAATGTTAACAAACTTAAATTATATATTTGTAGATCCATAGATACAGTGGACATACCTGTGATTTCTGGCAGAGCACTGGAACCTGGGCTGCTTCCTGCCATTATGGGCTCTTTCTGCTACCTGCTGCTGGAGCACCCATTTTCTGAATACTCACATGAAAGTGAGTATGAGACACACCCACTGGTGCTTACAGAGAAGAGAGCCAGAGGTCCATACCAAGTCACACACAGTGCATCAATACAGGCCTGATGGAGCAGTGTTCAAACCTGGGAAGTCTCAGGGGTCTCCACGGCCACTCGGGTCACACTCAGCAGTTTGTTTGGGGGATTAGAAGTGCCAGGGATTGAATTCAGCACCTCCCACGTGTATTCAGTATGTGGCTCTATCACCTGAGTGCCCTTCCTCAGTGGTTTTTTCTTTTCTTTTTTCTTTTTCTTTTTTGCAGTCCTCATTTAAGCACACACACAATGTGGTAATCCAATGATGTCCCCTTTGAGTACCAGCCAGAGTCACTCCCTCTCTGCACCTTCTCTTTTGGTTACTGGCAGGATGATCTGTTAGATTCTAGGCCCCATGGGTAGTTTGGCAGCTGCCTCTACACTCCCTGCCTTCTCCTCTCATTTCATCTTAGCCCTCTCCACCAAATCCCTCTCCTTGCAAGACCACGCACCTTCTTCATCATAAGCTTTCCCTGTCATCTCCATGGCTTCAGTCTTGCTGTTGTTTTTGTCACCGACAACATCCAAATGTTCCCACAGCCACACTGCATGAAGCTCTCCAGCGCAGTATTGAATAGAAGTGAAATAGTAGGGAATTCCTCAAAAGTTTTACCATAAAATGTAAAATTGTATGTAGATTTGTGAGAATCTATTCATTATGAATGAATTATTCATTCAGTTTTGAGGCTCACCTGCCTATGTTCAGGAACTTCTCCTCACTTGATGCTCAGGAGTCAAAGTAGTACTCAAGGGACCAAGTGTTGCTGGGAATCAAGCCCAGGGCCTCACACAGCAAGGAAAGTGCTCTCTCACTGAATCACATCCCTGCTCTAGATATGTGTGTTTTGTGTGTAGGCAAAGGAGGGGGGTGTTGGGCCTCACTCGGAAGTACTCTGGGATCACTCTTGAGTCTGTGCTCAAGAATCACTCCTGCTGGAGCTTGGGGGACTAAATATTTTGTTGGCATTTTAATCCACACTGACTGCATGCAAGGAAAGTACTTTATTTGATGCACTCTCTCTCCAGCCCGTTATTAAGATAAGAAATCCCCCTCCCTTTTTTTTTTTTTTTTTTTTTGGTTTTTGGGCCACACCCGTTTGACGCTCAGGGGTTACTCCTGGCTATGTGCTCAGAAATCGCCCCTGGCATGGGGGGACCATATGGGACGCCGGGGGATCGAACCGAGGTCCTTCCTTGGCTAGCGCTTGCAAGGCAGACACCTTACCTCCAGCGCCACCTACCCGGCCCCCCCCTCCCTTTTTTTTATATCTTGAAAAGGTCTTTCTGAAATTTAGCACTGAGTGTTACCAAGTAGTTTGTATGGTTTATAAAATGGTAAAAATGATTTTCCCCTTAGAAAGATGGTGGATGGGGAATGTAGCTCAGTTGTAGACCACATGCCTGGCATGTGCAAGATACTAGATTACAACATGAAAGCTGCAAAAATATGTAAAATGAATCACTTTGAAAAGCAGTTTTAAAGCTGTATACAGTCTCCAAATAAACTTAATTGAAAGGGGCCAGAGAGATAGCACAGCAATGGGACGTTTGCTTTGCATGCGGCCAACCCGGGAGGGACCCAGTTCGATTCCTGTCATCCCATATGGTCCCCTAGCCTGCCAGCGGTGATTTCTGAGTGCAGAGCCAGGATGACCCATGAGCTCTACTGGGTGTGGCCCAGGAGCCAATCAATAAATCAATGAATCAATCAATCAATCAAGTTTAAAAAAACTTAATTGACAGGCTTGACAAGTAGCAAACATATTGGAATATCTTAACAATCTTCTCAGAAACTACTTAAGTTGGAATATTGGTGTTTTCAGAGCCTTTAATTTTTTTTTTGGTTTTTGGTTTTTGGGCCACACCTAGCAGTGCCCAGAGGTTACTCCTGGCTCTGAGCTCAGAAATCGCTCCTGGCTCAGAGGAATCATGTGGAATGCTGGGGATCCCTCCTGCGTCCCTCCTGGGTTGGCTGCATGCAAGGCAAATGCCCTACTGGTGTGCTACCACTCTGGCCCCATAATTTTGTTACTTTTATAGTTTTATCTTTTCTTTTGCCACATCTGGTTGTACTCAGAGCTATAAGTCTCAGCCTGTGCACAGGGTTCAGTCCCAGCAATGCTCAAGGGATCATGTAGCTCTAGGAATCAAACCTGCATGCAAAGCATGCACTCAGCCCAGTGAGCTATCTATCCAAACCTTAATTTTTATTTTGAAGACTGTGGATTTAAAATCCTTAAAATAAGTGAAATATCTGGGTGTCTTCAGAAAGTTTCTCATGATTTTTTTTTCTATTTTAAAGACTATACTTACATTATTCTTTGATAAAGGTTGGGCATTTTGAGTATTGGGATGCAGTTTCTCAGGAAACAAAATCCTCCCTACTTCACAGAGTTGTTCATTGCAAGTTTTTCTTTTCAATATTTTAAAATCTTTTATTTTTGAGAGACTGTATTCTTTCTCCTATTTGGTTTTTGACATTTCTGTATTAGCTTCACATTCAGGTAGTAATTACCATAAATTTTCATAATTTTCTGGAAAGAGGGAAAAAAATAACTCTTTCTGAGTCTTTCTAGAGTCTGTAGGGTTGAGGCTACTCCTGCACCAAAAATCCAGGCTATTTATTTGTAACTTAGCCTTCATCTGCTGACTATGTAGTACCTAAAGGCCAGCCAGAAGTTACAACTGAAGGTCTTAATGGTTTCCTTCTCTTAACAGTTTCCAACCTTCTCTTAAGGCTTCTCTTAATAGTTTCCAGTCCTAGTCCTGGCCTGGGATCCTAGATTTTCTAGGAATGTAGAAATTTTTCAAAGTTCTTGTTCTCCAATTCACCTGACACTTCATGATTTATTTCCTTTGTATTCTCCTGTGCCATGTAAAACTGACCGGTATTCCTCACCTGGGGATTTTCCTCTCTAAGCTCTGGCAGAGATGAATTGTTCCTTTGGATGGTGGAGGTCCTTACTCTCTGTTTTCTCTCCAAGCAAGCACCTTTGCAGAATGCTGGCTTTCTGCGAGCTTCTCAGTTATCAATGCTCACTCTGCCTGAAACTCGGGCATCACTTCTGGACTTGGGAGCATGTGACAAGGTCCTCTGCCCCCAGCGCCTTCTTTCACTGTCTTCCACTCTGGCTGCTTCTTTTTGTCAGATTTGTCTATCTCTCAGATTAAGCACCACAGTTTCCTGTGGGGTTTGAGGCTAGTGTAGTTGGACCACGTTGTATGTTCACTGGATTTTCCTTATTGGTGGATCTTCTCAGGCTCCTTGGTTGAGAACTTGTCCTGACCTCAGTTTTATTAATGCTCTTTTTCTTTCTCCCTGTACTGCCCCATGAAGAGAGACCTCTGGCTCTCTAGATCCACATACTTTACACAAGGCAGAAAGGAGAGTAACTAGGAACTCAGAGAACTGACAGCTGGATTTGATTTCTTTTCAAGCCACTTGCTAGCTGAACTACCTGGAGGCAAGTATTTGCCAATTGAACAGAATTAGTGAGCAGTGTACAGGAACAGAGAATATGGGGGGGCCTTGGGGAGGTAGGAGTGCCTGTTTTAGGGTGGTACCAGTTATGGGCAGGTAAATATACTATGAGTCTCTTGGGTAGTATCATATGTTCCAATGAATCCTCAGAAAAATTCTGGAGAGATCATTCCCAGTGTATCCCAGTACCACCAGAAGTGAGATCCCTGAACACAGAGCAGGAATAAGCCCTGAGCACCACAGGCTATGACCCAAACTGCCCCCTCTATACCCTCCAAATAATCCACTTGGTGAGATGATGATTAAACTGGTGTTACAGGTGGGGAAACAAGCTGGGAATGGTTGTGCAACTTTGTGCAACCTAAGTCCCGTTCCAGAAAAGATCACTGACTTGGGCTGAGCATCTTCTTTTTGGGGGACCATACCCGGTGACGCTCCAGGGTTACTCCTGGCTATGTGCTCAGAAATCGCTCCTGTTTTGGGAGACCAGATGGGACGCCGGGGGATAGAGCCTCGGTCCGTCCTAGGTCAGCCACATGCAAGGCAAATACACTACCGCTGCACCACTTGTTCCGGCCCCTGGGCTGAGCATCTTTAACAGAGATATAGTCTCATTAGCCAAGGCTGTTTTAGGAATGATTAAAAGGAAATTTCATTTCACTGATTTATGGGAAATCTTTTCTTGGAATTGTGAGGTTATCTCCCCCAGCCAAGTGAGGCAGAATCAAGGGCTGGAGGCAAAGCTGGTTACTATTCCTTCCTACCTGCAAGGAGTGTCCAACCTTTTTCCTCTGACCCTTATGTAGGGAGGAGGCCCCATCCCAAGCTAAGCATTTTCAGATGTTTTTTTGCCACTGCCCAGCTCATGCTGATGGTATTAATTAGTGCTGGGCCCCTGGACACAAATATGGGAGGTTAGTGTCAGAAGTCTCCAGATACCCAAACAGGAGTGAATTCACCTGGGCCGCAGCCACCACTCACCCTCACTTACCGAAACAGGCCACATAACGCAGGTAATGTATCTATTGAGGGCTATGGTGTAGACGACAACGAAGAAGCTGAAGAGCGATACTTCCATCAGTATGCCGTCCATGATGACCGGGTGTAGGATGACCTTGTTGAACTCCAAATAGGCAACCATCAAGCAGAACTGTGGGGTACATACCTCTGGGCCAAAGCCAAGCGCTCTCCCCGCTACAGAGCTGCTTTTGCACCTCCCAAGAGCCTCCCTTTCCCTGGGATCCTCCTTCCCTGGGCACCCCCAGACTCCCAACCCTTGCTGTGCCCTAGACCAAACCAACTCACCATGCTCAGAAGCTTGAGTTGGGCATGCCCCATACTCCAGATCTCTTTGTTGCTGTCCTTCAATTCCCACCTGTAGCGCTCAAACCCCTTTCTTGTGCCCACTTCATCGCGGGGCTGCTCACCGGGCTTCTTAGGTGCTTCGGGCTTTTTTTCCTCAGGTGCTTGCTCCTTCTCCTTCTCCTTCTCCTTCTCCTTTTCCTTCTCCTTCGCCTCCGCTGGCTGTTCCTTGGCCTCTGCTGGTTGTTCCTTGGGCTTCGCCTCCGCTGGCTGTTCCTTGACCTCCGCTGGCTGTTCCTTGGCCTCCGCTGGCTGTTCCTTGGGCTTTGCCTCTGCTGGCTGTTCCTTGGGCTTCGCCTCCGCTGGCTGTTCCTTGGGCTTCTTAGCCGCTGCCTTGCCCTTTTTCCCAGCTGCCTTGGGTTTTGCCGCCTTGGGCTTTTTTGGGGCCATCTCGGCACTGGGGATGGGACTTTCTCAAGGGCTTCCTAGTCTCTTCTGCAGCCCCGACAGGCCTGGCCATCCACAGAGCTTGGTGTCCACGACCTGCTTCCAGGTCACTGCTGCCAACGGTCGGGACCAGTGAATGACAATGCCGGCCTGCTGGTGTTCCAGCCGGAGCATGCACGAGCTGCAATTCTCAGCACCAGCACCGGTCGGTCCTTTTAGCACCTTCTCTAGGCCCTCGCACGGGTCTGGGCCACTTGCCACGCCCCCAGACCCTAGCCCCGCCCCTTGTCCCGGTCCACGACCACGCCTACGTCCACGTCACGTCCCCTGGTTGTTGCTCCACCCTCTGGCCCCAGCCCCGATCTCTTCCCCAGTATCTCTCAGCCCCTTCCCCTAACCCAGGCCATCTCCAGACCTGCTCCCTATTATAACCCAAAGGGTCCAGCAAAAGCTGGCCTTGGAGAATACTTGGAGGCAGAGGCGTTCTGACTGGGAAGAGCAGATTTTATGTTCACACCTGGGTCGTGGGTCGGTGGCCGTGGATGACAGAGGTGGAAATCTGACTCATTCAGTCAAGCTCACTGTGGGACTTTCTTAACCTAGAGGGCCAGCGAAGGAGTCTCCGAAGGAGGCCCCAAGGAAGCCCCCGAGAGGGCCGCCATGGACACTCTAGACCAGGGGTCTCAAACTCAATTTACCTGGGGGCCGCAGGAGGCAAAGTCGGGGTGAGGCAGGGCCGCATAAGGGATTTCGCTTACCGAATATTTGCAATAAAAAATCGCATTAGTAAGAAAAAAAATCGCAAAATATCTCATTAAACATTTGCATACCCTGAACGAAACTGCTCGGGGTATGCGAATGTTTAATGCGATTTTTTTCTTACTAATGCAATTTTTATTGCGATTATTTGGTAAGCGAATAATCGCAAATACTGCGATATTTGAAGGCCGCGGGCCGCGAGTTTGAGACCCCTGCCTTAGACACACTGGAAACCAGGGAGGTGGAAAGCTTCCTAGGATTTTCTTCTAAGCACAGGAACTTTTTAATTTTCTTCTTCACGTTGTTGAGTTCCATCAAGGCATCCAGAAGACACAGGACCACTGCTACAAGACATAAAATCTGTTGAACACAAGACTGGGCCAGGCCAGGTTGGCTCATGGTGTAGCCCCTATCACAAAGGCTTCCCCTTGCCCTCAAGACCCAGCTGCTGGTGCCCTTGGGTCCTCTTGATCTTCCCCTCTGTCTGTCTGCTATAAGAAAAAGGGTTTGGGAATGGTGGGTTTGCTGTCTGGGATGATCCTTCTCATTCCCAGGTACAAGGAAAGGTCCCAGCAGATCCCTGGGCCTTGGAGGTTTCAGGGAAGGAAGTAGAAGGGCCTGAAAGTAGAAGGAAGGAAGCCCCGAAGGGACAGATTAGAATGCCAAGTACTGTACTGGAGCCTCCAGGGAAGCTGGCAAGGCGCAGAGCTTGGAAAATGGTGCCAAAGGAGGTTAGAGTTGAGACCTGGGCTGTCAAGTCTGGGTCAAGAGGGGAGGCCGGATGCCGCACTCTTAGAGCCTGCTCGCTGTCAGTCATGGCCTCCACCTATCTCCTTTTTTTATTTTGTTTTAATTTGTTGCGTGTGTGTGTGTGTGTGTGTGTGTGTGTGTGTGTGTGTGTGTGTGTCTTGGGGGGCCCAGGTGAAGAAGTGTTCAGGAAGTTACTAGTAGTGCTGGAGATTTGAACCCAGACCAGTGGGATATAAGGAAAGTACCTTAATCACTCTCCTAATCTCTGACTCAAACTTTTAAAAACTTACCTTTTGATTAAGTGTCCCTCTTGCCTATTTAAGACTTATCTCTTCCAGAGGCATAGCTTCATATGATTTTTTTAAGGTCCTGGCCATAGTTGTGTCTGTGGAAATAGGATGGATTCATTATAGAATACCTTTTAGAAACAGAAAAGTTCCCAGCTTTTCATTTAGACCTTTATTAAAGGGCTATGGATATGACAAGATAGAGTACTTGCCTTGTATGTGTAAGGCCCCAGTGCCATGTGTAGCCTGACAAAAATACAGGAAAAATATATTTGTTAAGACACTGTGACTTACAAAGTTGTTCATAGGTGAGTTTTAGATGTATAATGCCTTAGCATCAATCCCACCTTTGTGTGACTTTTCCTCTACCATTGTCATCACATTTCTTTCCATCTACCTGCATCATTGACAGCACATTTTTGTTTTTGTTTTTGGGCCACACCTGGCAGTGCTCAGGGGTTTATTCCTGGCAGGCCTGGGGATCAAATGGGATGCCAGGATCTAACCCAAATTGGCCACATGGGAAGCAAATGCCCTACCCACTGTACTATTGCTCTGGCCCCTGACAGCACATTTTAAGGTTTGGTTGTTGTAGTTTGAATCGTATGTTTTTAGTGTTGTAGACTCTGTGATTTGGATAGAGAGCTATACCACTCCTCTATCACACCAATGTGCAAGGTTCTTGGCCCTGAACCCTTTTACTTCCCATCCACTTCCTTCTACCGCCCTGAATTTCTCCCCTTCTCTGTACTCCTTCCTATATCCAGGAGTCAAATGTGATCTGATTATCTACCTGGACATTTCCATGTCCAGTTATTCTTTATACCACAGGAGAACGAGATCTTCTGTTTGTCTTTTTTTCTTCTGACTTACTTCATGTAACATGATATCTTCCAGTTCCATTCAGGTTTCTGTGAACTGCATGACTTCATTCTTTGCAGTTACAAAGTGTTCCATTGAGTATATCACATCTTCATAGTCCACTAATCTGGATTGATTCTTTTTTGTTTGTTTGTTTGTTTGTTTTTGGGCCACACCTGGTGATGCTTAGGGGTTACTCCTGGCTATGTGCTCAGAAATTGCTTCTGGCTTGGGGGACCATACAGTATGCTGTGGGATCGAACCATGGTCTATCCTAGGTTAGCGTATGCAAGGCAAATGCCTTACCACTTGTGCCACCACCCGGGCCCCTTGGATTGATTCTTTGTCTTAACTATTGTAGTGGGTGCTGCAGTGAATAATGGTGTGCATATGTCCTTTGAATGAATGCTTTTTCTTCCTTGACATAGCTACCCAGAAGTGGAATTTTAGGGTCAGCTCAATTAGCTGTCTTATATATAAATAACAAGAATATATATATATATAAATCTGTATGCTATTTTACATGAGTTGAAACGGATAATATTCACACCAACAGTGGCTGACCATTCCTTTTTCACAACATCCCTGCCAACACAGATTGTTCCCAGTATATTTTGAGACTTGCAATTCACACTTGGTGTGAGTTGATATCTTATTGTCATCTTGATTTGGATTTCTCTAATAAGTGATGGTGAGTATTGTTCCATGTACCTACTCACTCTCCATCTGTCATCCTTGGAAAAATGTCTGTTTATTTTTTCTGCCCATCTTTTGATAGGGATATTAGATTTTTGTTGTTGATCTTTGTGAATATTCTTTTAAATCTTTATTACTTTATTTAAACACCATTATTTACAAATTACAGTTGTTTTTGGCATTCCATGTTTCAACACCTGGCACACCACCAGTGTGATTGTCCCACCACTCAATTTCCCATCTACCCACAAGCCTACCCTCTTGGCAGGCACAACATAATTTACTTTATTTTTCTAGTTACAACTAAATGGTAATGGAATTATTAAAATTTTTTTCAATAAAAGAGAATTGGTTAAAACTGTTATATCTCACAATAGGGTCATCAAGTCATTGTCTGAAGATTTTCTAAGTTGTTTGCTGCTAGTTGAACCTTGTGTGTTATTCATTTTATTTGTTGAGCTTAGGTGGCTTCTATGCTACTTTCACATTTTATTTGGTGTGTTTCTACTGTGCTGTCAGCATTGAGGAATTTGGAGTCATTCACTTGCTCTAGGAACCCTGGTATGGTTAGAACTGAGCCTAGGTGTTTACATAGCAGGGGCTGTGGGATGTGGATGTGGATGTGGGGGCTTCTGGAAGTACAGAGGGGTGGTGTAAGGCTGCTCATCCCCACTCAGAGAAGACCCCACTTAAGAGTTTTCAGCTGCCAAACTGGCATACCTGGTGGTTTTGTTGATTTGGTACTTGCAGAGATTAATCCTGAAGGAGCCAAGTTGGGCCATTGGCATGGTGTTGATTGTGAGTGTGGGTGTGCTACTCGGACATCAGCAGGTTGGAGACTCAGCCCATCCCCTTATGAGGGTGTCCCAGGGTTTTCAACTTTGAGATCCATGTACCCTTTGACTGTGGAGTTAAATTTGATTTGTGGAGTTCAAATATTTATTTTCTCATTCTGTTAGGTGTCATTATTTTGTTTTGTTTTTTGTTTTTTTGGTTTTTGGGTCACACCGGCAGCGCTCAGGGGTTACTCCTGGCTCTATGCTCAGAAATCGCCCCTGGCAGGTACAGGGGACCATATGGGATGCCAGGATTCGAACCACCGTTCTTCTGCATCTAAGGCAATCAATCGTCTTACCGCTGTTCTATCTCTCCGGCCCCAGGTGTCATTATTTTTAACCCATGTTTCTTTTGCCCTTTTTTTTTGGGGGGGGGTGTCACACTCGGCAGTGCTTAGGGGTTACTCCTGGCTCTATGCTCAGAAATTGCTCCTGACAGGCTCGGGGGACCATATGGGATGCCGGGATTTGAACCACTGTCCTTCTGCACTCAAGGCAAATGCCCTACCTCCATGCTATCTCTCTGGCCCCCATCTTTTGCCTTTTTATTTTACCTTGCAGAAACATTTTATTTTGATGTAGTTCCATTTGCCTTTTTTAAATTTTGTTATCTATCTATCTATCTCTATCTATCTATCTATCTACCTACCTACCTACCTACCTACCTACCTACCTACCTATCTATCTATCTATCTATCTATCTATCTATCTATCTATCTATCTATCTATCTATCATCTATCTATCTAATCTATCTATTCTGTTGCATGTACTAATGGCATCTTAGCATTACAAAACTTTTTGAGCTCCAAATTTTGGACTGTCCTGCCTATATTTTTGTCAATGTACTTCATAAATCCTGGTATAATCTCAAAGTCTTTGACTCACTTTGAATGAACTTTTGCATAAGGTGTGAGGTGAAATACAAATCTAGCTTTGACTTTTTACATGTGGTTATCATCCAGTTTTTTTTTTTAACACTATTTGTTAAGAGGCTGTATTAACTCCATTTCATGCTCTTAGCTCCTTTGTCAAAAATTAGCTGACCATTTCTGTGGAGGTTTATCCTTGAATGTCTATTCTGACTCACTGGTCAGAGAGTCTATCCTTCTAATTCCATGCTGTTTTGATCTCTTTGGCTTTATAGCATAGTTCCAAGTTAGGTAATAAAATGGCTCCAGCTTTCTTATTTTTTCAGTATGGTTTTGGCTATTTGCAGTCTTTTATTGTTACATACAAATTTTATTATGCACCATTTTACATCTCTAAAGAATGTAATTTGAAATTAGATAGGGATTACATTGAATCTACAAAGTAGCTTAGGAAGGATGATAATTTTGACAATATTTTTCCAATCCTTGAGCATGGAATATTTTCCCATTTCCTAAGGTCTTCTGTGTATTTCTTAATTAACTGACATATATCTCCCACCATTTTTTGTTGATTCGTAGGTACTTGATTATTTTGGACACTATTATGAATGGGATAGTGTTTCAGATCACCTTCTCTTATGATTTACTACTTGCATATAAGAACACAGTCAATTGAGGCCAGAGAGATAACATAGCTGTAGGGCGCTTGCATTGCATGCTGCTGATCCAGGAGGGGCCCGGTTCTATTCCTGGCATCCCCTGTGATCCCCCAGCCTGCTGAGGCAATTTCTGAGTGCAGAGCCAGGAGTAACCCGAGCATTGCTGCCAGGTGTGGCTCCAAAAAACCAATCAATAAATAAAATAAAGATTTTTTTCTTTTTAAAAAAAAGAATATAATCAATTGCTGTGTACTTGTTGTACTTGTTGTGTTGACTTTGTAGCTTGCCACCTTTCTGGATTGATTTATTGTTTCTAGGAGTTTTATGAGAACCAGTTAGGATCTTCTATGTATATTATGTCATCTACAAATAGTGATAATGTGACTTCTTTTCCTGTTTGAATCCTTTTGATTTCTTTTTCCTGTATGAATGATGTAGCTAGGTCTTCTTTTATCCTATTGAATAAAAGTAGAGATGATGGATATTCTTCAGAGGGAATTCTTCCAGTTTTTCACTCTTAAGTATTATACAGGTTGTGAGATTGTTATAGATGGCATTTGATGTCTTTTTTTTTTTTTTTTTTTGGTTTTTTGGGCCACACCCAGTAACGCTCAGGGGTTACTCCTGGCTATGTGCTCAGAAGTTGCTCCTGGCTTGGGGGACCATATGGGACACCGGGGGATCGAACCTCGGTCCGTCCAAGGCTAGCGCAGGCAAGGCAGGCACCTTACCTCTTGCGCCACCGCCCGGCCCCCTTTAATATATTTTTAATTTAAACACCTCGATTACATACATGATTGTGTTGTTTGGGTTTCAGTCATATAAAGAACACCACCCATCACCAGGGCAACATTCCCATCACCAATGTCCCAAGTCTCCCTCCTCCCCACCCAACCCCGGCCTGTACTCTAGACAGGCTTTCTATTTCCTTCATACATTCTCATTATTAGGATAGTTCAAAATGTAGTTATTTCTCTAACAAAACTCATCCCTGTTTGTGGTGAGATTCATGAGGTGAGCTGTAACTTCCAGCCCTTCTCTCTTTTGTGTCTGAAAATTATTATTGCAAGAATGTCTTTCATTTTTCTTAAAACCCATAGATGAGTGAGACCATTCTGTGTTTTTTTCTCTCTCTCTGACTTATTTCACTCAGCATAAAAGATTCCCCAACTTTAAACTTTACTACAAAGCGATAGTTATCAAAACAGCATGGTATTGGAATAAAGACAGGACCTCAGATCTGTGGAATAGGCTTGAATACTCTGAGAATGTTCCCCAGACATACAATCACCTAATTTTTGATAAAGGAG
This sequence comes from Suncus etruscus, assembly GCF_024139225.1. Classification (NCBI taxonomy): domain Eukaryota; kingdom Metazoa; phylum Chordata; class Mammalia; order Eulipotyphla; family Soricidae; genus Suncus; species Suncus etruscus. The sequence goes on along the minus strand of NC_064861.1, from coordinate 60,999,878 downwards.
AAAGAAATCCTGAATGGAGCAAAGAAAACCTCTTCAACAAATGGTGTTGGCATAACTGGCTAGCCACTTGCAAAAAATTGAACTTAGACCCCCAGCTAACATCATGTACGAAGGTAAAATCCAAATGGATTAAAGACCTCGATATCAGGCCTGAAACCATAAGATATATAGAACAACATGTAGGCAAAACACTCTAGGACATTGATACTACAGGCTTCTTGAAGGAGGTAACTGTACTCTCCAAGCAAGTGAAAGCAGAGATTAACAGATGGGAATATATTAAGCTGAGAAGCTTCTGCATCTCAAAGGAAATAGCGCCCAGGATACAAGAGCCACCCACTGAGTGGGAGAAACTATTCACCCAATGCCCATCAGATAAGGGGCTAATCTCCAAAATATACAAGGCACTGACAGAACTTTACAAGAAAAAAACATCTAATCCCATCAAAAACTGGGGAGAAGAAATGGACAGACACTTTGACAAAGAAGAAATACAAATGGCCAAAAGACACATGAAAAAATGCTCCACATCACTAATCATCAGGGAGATGCAAATCAAAACAACTATGAGGTACCACCTCACACCCCAGAGATTGGCACACATCACAAAGAATGAGAACAAGCAGTGTTGGCGGGGAGTGGAGAGAAAGGAACTCTTATCCACTGCTGGTGGGAATGCTGTCTAGTTCAACCTTTATGGAAAGCGATATGGAGATTCCTCCAAAAACTGGAAATCGAGCTCCCATACAATTCAGCTATACCACTCCTAGGAATATACTCTAGGAACACAAAAATACAATACAAAAATCCCTTCCTTAAACCTATATTCATTGCAGCACTATTTACCATAGCAAGACTCTGGAAACAACCAAGATACCCTTCAACAGACAAATGGCTAAAGAAACTGTGGTACATATACACAATGGAATATAATGCAGCTGTCAGGAGAGATGGAGTCATGAAATTTTCCTATACATGGATGTACATATATTTTCTTTTCTTTTTTTTTTATTCATTTGGGTTTTTTTGGGTCACACACGGCAGTGCTCAGGGGTTGCTCCTGGCTCTACACTCAGAAATCGCTCCTGGCACACTCAGGGGACCATATAGGATGTCAGGATTCAAACCACAGACCTTCTGCATGCAAGGCAAACACCCTACCTCCATGCTATCGCTCCAAACCCTTTATTCATATATTTTCAAAATGTTTTTTCTTTGGTTTACTGACTACACCCAAAGGTGCTCAGGCTTATTCCTGGCTCTACACTTAAAAATCACCCGTGGCAGGCTATGGAGATCATATGGCATGCTTGGGGATCCATCCTGAGTCAACCTGATACATAGCAAGCTCCCTACCCATTGTACCATCTCTCTAGCCTCATATATTTTCAAAAAATTTTGATGACTGCTTTACTATATAGTAATGAATTATTATTTTAGTTTGGGGGTCACACCTGGAAGTGCTCAAAAGTTACTCCTAGTGCTGCATTCAGGAATCATTCCTGCATTATTCAGGGAACCATATGGGATGCTTGAGACAAAACTTGGATTGATCATATACAAGGCAAACACCTTACCTGTTATACTATTATTTTACTGGCACCCCAGCAATGAATTATTATTGTTTTGATTAATAAAATCTTTAGTTTTATTTTTCTGTACTTTACCTTATACTGACTTTATATATAACGCCTTGGATTCCATTCTAGCACCAAAAAATAAATAAATAGGAGCCTGAGAGATAGCATAGCGGTAGGGTGTTTGCCTTGCATGTGGCTGACGCAGGACGGACCTGAATTCGATCCCTGGTATCCTATATGGTCCCTCAAGTCTGCCAGAAGTGATTTCTGAGTGCAAAGCCAGGAGTAACTCCTAAGGACCACTGGGTGTGGCCCAAACCCCCCCAAATAAATAAATAAATGAGTAAAGGTAACCAGTGAAAATATCTTTGCCTGCAGACAGTTTTTAGAAGATATTGGTAAATTCTATTTTGTTCTCTGTGTGTATTGTTCTATTTAGGTTCTTTAGTCTAGGATCAGGTTTGTTTCTTTGTATTTTCCTATTAAATCAACCACTTCACTCAATTATGCACATTTACTTATTGACAAAGTGCTCTTGTGGGCTCTTTCAGACTTCATCAGAGCTTGTGATTACGTTCCTCTAAGTTTCTAAGTGTAAATGTTTATTCTCTTTCTTTTCCCAGAGTAAATCACCAGACTGGTGATTCATATACTTTAAAATATACAATTTCTATCATGTAATAAAACTTAGGTTTGATCTATTTTTATCTATTCTTGTTATTTGCTCATCTCCATGTTTCTGCTCTGAATCTTCATTGCTTCCCAAATTTCCTTACTAAGGGGAAACCTGAGCCATAGAGAGTGGCGGATACTAACAGGGTGAGCTTTAGTAGTTGCAAGGCCATGGGCAGTGGGGAAGGAAAGGAGAGGCTAGAGAAGTTGGGGGAAATCAGCAGCTTTTCAGAAGCCAAGTTCCCCAGGATCCCGGCTCTCTGCTCACCATCCTTAAGATCCTCAGCACTCTAGTGGGTGGTGAGAAGAAACATTTGCAGTTACTTGGTAATGGATTCTCCTCCACTTGGGGCCGCTCCTTGGTTCCTTAAATCCTTCATCTTTGGCTCAACATGTGGTTGGGCTGGGAGATTGATTGGGGTTTAGGTGCCGGCTTGAGTGCATTCTTGGGTGTTGGATTAGCCGGGGAAATGCCGGGATGCATCCTGCGTGGCAGTGACAGCCCCCTTGGGAGCATTCATGGTGGGCTCCCAGAGTTGGAGTTGGAGCACAGCTTGCAGCAACAGCCTGCAGCCCTGGGACCCAGCGCTTGAGCCAGTGCCCCCCGCCCAACGGCTGCTGGTCCCGCCTCTCATGCGCACCCCACTCTCAGAGCAGGACAGACCAAGCCCCGCAGTACCCCTGTTGCCACCCCACTCGCTGCCCTGCTTGGGGATCCCGTGTCTCCATAGCCCTCCAACCTCCAACCTGCCTGCCAGAGAGGGCGGCACAGGGATTCCTCCAGGTGACTCTGGCGCCTTTATCTGGGCCTTCCAGACTGTGAAGGGGAAAGCCCAGCCCAGGGAGGGAGCTGGCAATGCCCCCCCGCCCCCCCACCCGGGTCCAGAGCTCCTAAATCTCTTCCTCCAACAACCTGACTGAGATGAAAATGAGAAATGCAGCAGAAAGCAGGGGTGACAATAATGATACTTCATAGACAGCATCAAACAAAACGGGATAGAAGAGCACAAAACTCATCAATTGTCATGATTCGTTTCATGTTAAGGACCAGTTGGGTTCAGTCGCAGTTTCTGGTAGATAAAGGCCGCATCTGCCGCACAGAATAATGCGGCCATACACCCAAACACCTGCAAACAGAGCCAAGAGTCACTGCTGGGGCCACTACTCCCTCATCCACACAGGACTTTACATTTTAATCTGTTTATTTTGGTTTGGGGGCTGCACCCTACCATCCTCATCTGTGCTCCCTATCAGTACTCAGTGTATCATATGTGGTGCCTGGGATTGAGAAGCAAACATCTTCCCTCCTGTACTATCTCTCAGGCCCCCATTTATTTCTTTACTTTTTGCAAGGAACCTAACTCTAGGCCTTAGGGAAATAAATCCTATGTCTTTTTTCAAAATATAGGGGTAAGATCCTTAAAGATGCATGGGAGGCACAGGATTTTGGGGTCTTCAGAGAGCCCCCCCTCAGCACGTGAACCCCCCAGGTGACAAAGTCCAAGGGACTGTTACTCTCAGCACTTCCCCACAGCGCAGGAGGCCCTAGTGCACCCCTTTGAGGCCTTTGATGAAGAGAAAGGTCAGCTTCAAGCCACCTGGGATGCAGGGAGGGTGCCTACACTGCCTGCTCTGGGATCAGTCTTCACCTCTATGTAAGGAGGGGTGCCTGCGGGGTGGGGCCAGACCCGATGAGCAGTGCTCAGGCGACAGTGTCTTCCTGGGCCTTGCTTGGGGGCAGCTGTGGGTACTAGACCCAACATACTAGGTATTAGAGGTCCTAGGTCACCTCTCAGGACAATCCTGAGCCCCTACCCCAGGCCCCTCACCCTGAGCTATGTCACTTCCCTCAAGCAAGTCCCTTCCTCAGCCTTGGTACATCCTCATGCTCAGAGCAGAGTGGCTAAAGGCCACTCATGAGCACTGATCTCAAAGAAGCCCCTGAGCATTGCTGATTAGAATCCCAAAACAATATCAAACCTAAAGCCTTCTGGCATTAAGGGGTCCCCAGGCCACTCAGCAGTTGAAGCAGCAGCTAAGTAAGAATTGGGGGTGGGAGGGACAGGAGGTGTTTTATGGGATGCCAGCCTCCCCCTGGCTCGGAGTTTCACCTCAGCATCACTAGGTGTGACCCCAAAACACAGGGCTGGAGCAGCACCACCCTGCCATGCCTGAGTGGCTGAGCATCGCTCTAGCCCCCCCCAGCACTGCTTGAAATCCCCTAATATAAAGAAATGAAAACCATGGGGCCGGAGAGATAGCATGGAGGTAAGGCATTTGCCTTTCATGCAGAATGGTGGTTCGAATCCTGGCATCCTATATGGTCCCCCAAGGCTGCCAGGTGCGATTTCTGAGCATAGAGCCAGGAGTGATCCCTGAGTGCTGCCGGTGTGACCCGAAAACAACAACAAAACAAAAACAAAAACAAAAACAAAAAAAAAAAAAGAAAAAAACTGAAAACCAAAAAAAAAAAAAAAAAGATACATGGGAGAAATTGCTATTACACTACCTTATTTCTAGAAGAGTTTCTATCCTTCGTATTACCAAGGATTTATTAAGGGCCATGAAAACTATGGATTCTGTCCTGACTGACCTATATGACTGAAAGTGGTATCTTCTGTAAGTAGTATGTTTTCATAATAAGAATACCAGGAAGTAAATAGAGATTTATTTAAGAACTTTTTGATTCATTTCTCCAGGTCAAATGATTTTATTTTGGGAGATAGGTGGGTTTTGGACCAAATCTGGTGTTGCTCAGGGTTGCTCCCAGCAATCTGTGGTGCTGGGGAGCCTATCTAGGCCTCCTGCTTACAAAGTATGTGCTCCGGACCTTTGAGTTATCCTTAGCTCCACAAAATGATTTGGAATTCCCAGTAAGGTATCTCAGATGGAACCTTAACATTCTTTTTATAATAAAATAAAAATAGTTTTTAGTATTATTCTATTCTTCCAAGATAGTCTGATTAACCTAATTTTTTTCCTCTTCAAGCAATGTTCAAAAGTATTGCTTTAGTTAGAAGACTTCCTATCACCATTTCCTAGCATGAGACATACATTATATTCTATCTGAAGCAGAATATGAACAAGAAATAACTGAGGGGACCTGAGGGAAAGGCGCTTGCCTTGCACGCAGCTTACCTAGGTTCACTCTCTGGTGCCCCAGGTGCTCCCCTGATCCCTATCAGGAATGATTCCTGAGCACAGAGCCAGGAATAAACCCTGCATGAGCACCATCTGGTATGCTCTCACAAAAATAAGTAACCATCTGTTTCACCTCAACTAAACTAGTAAATATATATATTCTCTTTTTTAAAATTTAAGAACATGCATCACAAAGTTGACACAGTTGACTAAAATACATTATTTCTAATCTAAATGAGAGCAAAGATAAAAAAATAGAAATAAAATTAAAAAGAAAAAGAGAAGACAAAAAATTAAAAAATAAAGATGTGAAGTGATAAGAAAAATTTGAAAATTATTGTATCCCCAAAGAGGGTATCAAGGTCTTTTCTCCCTTTTGAGTTGGGGAGGAGGGTTCTCAGTCATATGGCAGTACCCAAGGGCTATTCCTGCCTGTATGTTCAGGAGTGATCAGATGTGGTGCCAGAGATCTGAACCAGGATTGCAGTTGATGCAGTCACAAGCAGGACAAGTGTCTTGCCTACTGTACTAGCTCTCCCAACTCTACCCTATTCTTTTAGTGGGAGAGTTATGAAACATTCATAACATTCTTTCTCAAAGTTGTCCTAGTAGTGATTCTAGTAGCGTACCTCAAATCTTGTCTAGCCCTACACTTGTATGAGAAATACAAAGGATTGCCTTTCTATTTGACTAACTTCAGCTCTATTGTGAAACTTATTTTTTCACAGGCATGTGTTCACAGACAAAAATGAACCACTAAGTACAGTCATATTGTAAATTGGTTTAGGAACTCTAAGAATGAGTAGTTTCTATTCTTGTTTATTTTTCAAGGAAATCTGAAGCCAGCTGAAAACTAAAGAAACAAGAAAGACTCTCACTTACCCCTCCCAGAACTGTAAGGGTTTCATGTTCTGGTATCAATGCAAGCACAGATGCGATTATCGTAAATATTCCTGATACCACTGAGTGAATAATATCCTGAAAACACAAAAGGATTAGATTTACTTATTTTTGAATTGGGAGGGGTCATAATGTGGTAGTTCTCAAGGCTGCTCTAGATAATGTGCTCTGGGATCACTTCTGGCAGTTCTCATCAACTTTGTATGAAGATCACACATATACACAAGTAATCATTAAAGATTTTGCAAATAAACGTATTTATTTGGTGTTTATCTTTTTTGTTTCTGTACCATACTCTGTGGTACTCAGTAATCACTTCTGGCAGTGCTCAATGGGCCATATATAATGAGGAGAACCAAACCAAGGCAAGCCAAGTACAAAGCAAATGGCCTAACCTGTACTATCTGTAACATACTATCTCTCAGGCCCTGGTGCTCATCTTTTAGAAAGCCAAACTGCGGGGAGGGACATATCTTGCGGTGCTCAGGGATCACTCCTGACAGGTGCAGGGGACCATATGGAGTGCCAGGGATTAAACCCTGCTAGCTATATGCCCTACCTGAACTGTGGCTTTAGAAGGTATAACTTACATTTTGAATGGTTGTATACAAAGAGTGGGAAAGGTAAATCATCTTTATTTTGGAATAGTTTATATCTATTTGTAGCTAACTGTAGGCAAATAGGAAATGTTAATAGACATATCACACCTAGTAACTTAGAAAAGTATTTTTAAATAAGTAAATAGGAAGTGAGGGATAGACAGCAGGATTAGAGCTTTTTAAAGATATTATTTTAAAGCAGTTATATTGAGGTTGGCTGTACTTGTCTAATGCTCCTCTGTGTAGGAATTTTGCTCGACTTCAGGCAGTAAGTAGATCCCACCTCCTCCACCTGTCCAGTTCTTCCTCATGAGATGATTTTTGTCTATGAAAGGCTTTGAGAAAAAGTAATGTTCTAGGGAGTGAGCTCTATGGGGGATTTGGTGACAGTTTGAATATATCTACTCTGGAGCATCATTAACTTTTTTTTTTTTTTTGGTCTTTGGGCCACACCTGGCAGTGCTCAGGGGTCACTCCTGGCTGTCTGCTCAGAAATAGCTCCTGGCAGGCATGGGGGACCATGTGGGACACGGGGATTCGAACCAACCACCTTTGTTCCTGGATCGGCTGCTTGCAAGGCAAACGCCGCTGTGCTATCTCTCCGGGCCCACATCATTAACTCTTAATGGTCATTGAAAACAAGCTTTGTATTCAAAAGCAAACACAGATTTGTCATGGTGTGGAACAGAAATTTCATTATAAAATCTGGACATTTCATAGATAGGTTGAGTGGGTATTCAGATATCCATGTGAAGCTGAGTCAGTTCACTGTGTTTTCTATCATGAGAGGACTGGAGGAGATCGTCAGAGAAAGCCTGTTTCATGGTCTAGTCTCATGACAACTCTAGAATGCTGAGACCTGTGACAAAGCCCAGGGGAGCTGAGTCAGCCCTGTCCCTGAGCAGTGCAGATCATGGCCATCAGAGAAGATTTCCTAAACTGGAAGCTTCAGACACCTTTGTGTCCCAACCTGCTATGACTCCTTCATTCTTTCCTGCGGCTCTGTAGGGACCCCATTTTCTTCTGTCCCCTCAAACTCAGTCATAGAAGTTACAATCCTCTTTTCCCCATAGTTTAACTCTGCCCACAGCGTGACTGGCCCACTCAAGGCAAACAACCAGTCAAGGTCACAAGAGGCCTCTATTCATAGTGAACATCTGTATCTATGACTTATTTTTCTCTTTATGGACATGACTTGTCACCTTTTTTCCTCTTGAATTTCTCCTCTGTGTAAGGATAAATGCATCCATTTTCTTTTTAATGGGTGAAGGGGTTTGGGCCACACTAGCAGTTCCCAGGATTTTCTTAAGGTCAGGCTCAGGGCCTATACAGGTTGCTGGAGATTGAACCTGGATAGGCCATGTGAAAGACAAGCACCTTACCCACTGTGTCTTAAATACACACTTTTTGAGGGGAGGGGTCATATCATGGCAGTGCTCACTCCCGAGTGTATCTGGGGGACCATGTGGCACAAGAAATCAAAATCAGGACTTCATGTATGTAAAGCAAGTGCTCCATCTCTCAGCCACATTCCTAGTCCCACTTCTTCATTCTTAACATGATCATCCTTGCTTTTGTGAACAGGATCTTTTTTTTTTTTTTTTTTTTTTTTTTTGGTTTTTGGGTCACACCCAGCAGAGCTCAGGGGTTCTCCTGGCTCTATGCTCAGAAATCGCTCCTGGCAGGCTCAGGGGATCATATGCTGGGATTCAAACCACCAACCTTCTACATGAAAGGCAAACGCCTTACCTTCATGCTATCTCTCTGGCCTCATCATTCTGTCTTCTGTTGGTATTTCAAGTTTTACTTTTGGCCTATTTTACACTCCCTTTCAGTCAGTTAGGCCAGTCCTAGAGCCAATTTTCCGGGTCACAAAGAGCCAAATGCAATAATAAAATTCAGATCTTTTCTGAACATTTAATTTCTACCTCATTAGTAGAGAAAACCCAGCCCAGCACTGTATTACATACACCCCTCCCTGACCCCTGCTTAAGACTGTTGTTCCTATCTCATTAGCCTTTCAGGACAGTTAAGTGAAAGGCATCCTTGTTCCTCCTTTGTTACTCAAATTTATTGGTTCTGCCTCATACCACCCCCTTTCTCTCCAGCTACTGTTATAACTTAAGTCTAATATTTTCATGCCTGAATTATGACAACAAACTTTTCACAGTGATCTTTGAGACTTACCTTTAATTTTGTTCAAGCCATTACTGTCAACACCACCAGTGATCTAAGTTGTATACTGAAGACCAGAGAAATAGTATAGGGGGTTAAGGTGCTTGCTAGCTTTGCATATGGCTGATCCTGATTTGATCCGTTGCAAATATGGTCCAAAGTAGTTTCAGAATGATTCTTGAACACAGTCCTGATCACTGTCAGGCGTGGCCCAAACCAAACCCCAAAAATGTTAAGCTGATCACACCAGCTCTTCTACTTAAAACCATTCAAAACTTCCAATGGTCTTTGGGATAAAACCCAGAGCATACACAAAAATCTTGGCATGTTTCTCAGCAAAGAACTAAAAATGAAAAATAGGGCTGGAGTGATAACACAGTAGTAGGGCGTTTGCCTTGCACACAGTGACCCAGGATGGACCTGCCAGAAGTGATTCTGGGTGCAGAGCCAGGAATAACCCCTGAGTATTGCCTGGTGTAGCCCCAAAAACCCAAAAAAGGAAAAAAACCTTTCCAAAATAAAGTTTGGAACTTATGAATAAAATGTAAAGTGAGTTTTTAGTTTATGCATATATATTGATTTATATTATATTTATATATTTATGTTATATATAATATACATTAATAATATATATTTTATTATAAACATTCTGTTGACCAAAATATCCTTGCATGTACTGACTTCTTCCTTACTGCCTGCCAGGCTTCCATTGTTGCCCCTGTTCTTCACAATTCAATGCTCCAGTCACTCATAACTACCTGCAGGCTCATAGGGATCATACTTTCTTCCTTGAGACTCTTGCATACACTGCGTTTACCTAGAATGCTCAGTGTCATTGCTTTCCATCCTCTGGGCCTCAGGATGAAGATATTTGGTTCTTTTCCCTAGTTGCTCACCTCCACCCCATCTCGAGTAAGGAACTTACTACACAGGAATGCTCATTTGTCTTGCTTCCTGCCTCCATCAAAAGCTACTTGCATGCAAGATGTATATTCTGTCCTACTTAAGAATCCTTTCCAGAAACCATCCTTAACATTTTTTGGATAAAGTATTTCCTTAGATCCAGAGTAGTAAGAATCTGGATTTCATCACAGTGTAATAACTAAATTGATCATATTAGTTCATTTCTGCAAAACAAGCATATTAGTCAAGAGTGACCCCTGGAGAGATAGATTTCCTGTATGCTACAGAGAGAGAGGTCTCTTCTCACTTTTCTTTTTCTTTTTTCTTTCTTTTTTTTTTTTTTTTTTTTTGTCTTTGGGTCACACCCGGCAGCGATCAGGGGTTACTCCTGGCTCTATGCTCAGAAATCGCCCCTGGCAGGCATGAGGGACCATATGGGATGCCGGGATTCGAACCACCATCCTTCTGCATGGAAGGCAAATGCCTTACTTCCATGCTATCTCGCTGGCCCCTCACTTTTATTTTTTTAAGCTGAAGATTTCAAGTTTATTGAGTGAACACTTAAGAAAATCCAGAGAATTATTACCGTATGGAACAAAATCAATCCTAAAATGTGTTGTTTTATTAACCTTGGAAAAAAGCAGACTATAAAGAGCAACTACACAACTTTTAAAATATAATATAGAGGATATAGACCACATACATCATGTCCTTGAAGAAACCCTTCCAAGTAATTTAGCTCAGCTCCTTCTGCCTCTAAACAGGGTCCTGTACTGATAAACCCCTTAAACACCCCTTTAATGGAGTAGGAATTTATAGGAGACCCACTTTCCAGGTTTTTTCCCCCTTTGGAGATTAGCCTGAAATACTCCTCATTGGCCTTCAATGGCAGTCTAGAAGATATGTTTATGGTTTGAGAGTCACACTAAAATCCTCTTCTCTTACTAGAGGTCTTGGCTTGGATACCAGCATGTTGGAACACAAGAAGACAAGAAGATTACAGAAGAGGAAGAAAAGTAGAGCAACCAGTCCACCAATGGCTGTGAGTGGAAGGCTGCAGAAGGTGAGTGGGGAGGAAAAAGGATGCCGGAGGTTAAAGGAGAAAGAGTTTAAGTGAAGTTGCTTCATTTTCCCCTATGATCAGCTTAGCGTCCACACTGAAGGGCCTTGTATACCTCTGCTAATAAGATACCTTCATTCAACTTGTCTATTTTGAGTTTCCAGACATTGTAACAGTTCTATTTGAGCAGTTATTCCTAATGCTGTGAGTATGACAAATGAAGTCTGTCTGCTAATAAATAGTTTTCCAGATAAAGTTAAAATGATTTAGTATTGTTTATTACAGATATTTAAGACAAAAATATTGTGCTTTGTATCTCAGCATTGCCAAGTGTAGCCAGCCCCTGCCAAATGAAACAAACAAAGAGCAAGAGATATTGTGCTTTATTCAGTTTCCTGATTTTTCATTAGAGATCAGGGCTGTGCAAGATAGAGACACTGCGTATTGACTCCATCTCTATCCAATCTGAGGACACATCTACATGCATTTAAATACACAAATAAGTAAATACATTAAAAATGTTGAGGGAAAAATGGAGATAAAGAATACTCTATCGGGCTGGGCGGTGGCACCAGAGGCAAGGTGCCTGCCTTGCCTGCGCTAGCCTTGGACGGACCGCAGTTCGATCCCCCGGCGTCCCATATGGTCCCCCAAGCCAGGAGCAACTTCTGAGCGAATAGCCAGGAGTAACCCCTGAGCGCTACCGGGTGTGGCCCAAAAACCAGAAAAAAAAAAAAGAATACTCTATCATTTTATTAACAGATTTTGTTTTTATTGTTTTCTGAGCCACACTCTGGGTATGCAAGGCTCAGAGGACTATGTGGAACCAGGGATCAAACCTGGAGTTCCTGCAGGTAAAGCATGTACTCAGCATGTCTGAATTATCTCTATAGCTATTAACCTTGATATTAAATTTTAGGGGCCAGATCAGTAGTACAGCAGGTAGTATGCTTGCCTTGCCAACTAGGATTTGATCCCTGGTACCCAATTTGGTATCCTGTTCCCTGCCAGGAGTGATTGCTGAGCTAAGAGCAGGAATGTAAGCCCCAAGAAATATGAGGTGTGCCCCAAGCCCAAAACTAAATAAAAAATAATTTTACATGATCTAGACTGAGATGAGTTCTCCTAATAGAAAGATCAGCGACATCTACTGATACATCCTGATAGGAGGAAAATTTATGGCCAATGGCTGCCTTGTTTCAAGCATATTACCAAGGATCGATTTCTCCCCTTAGAAGCCTATTGGAGATGGATGATCTTAAAAGTTTAAGAAACCAAAGTTCGTTTAAAAGTATCCCTATGGCAGGAAAAAGCAGTTAATTTAATGATAAAACTAAATACTTACAAGCAAAGGCCAAAACAAACAGTCCATTAAGTTGTCAAGTCTGAACACATATAAAATTATGAAAAATAAAACAGCCACAGCTTCAAATCCAGTAACAACAATGTATGGTTCAGGGGCTTTTGCCAGGATAAAGAAGGTCATGGATATCACAGTCAGTGCCTACAAAGAAAGATTAAAAGATTTAATTAATTACTAAATATAAGTTTAAGCTGCAAAGTAACAAAATAAGTGAGTTTCTGCCTCTATACACAAGCATCTAAGGATCAGAATGTCTGGGCATGCTTCGTGCACAGCAGGACTTTGTAAACTTTGTCCTCTCATTATCTTTCTCATCTGGGAAATTCTTACATGGGTTTACAAACCAAAGATTTATGGATAATAAAGCAATTAGTTTTATTATTTATTTATTTTTTGGTTTTTGGGCTATATCCCAGCACTCAGGGTTACTCCTGGCTCTGTGCTCAGAAATCACCCCTGGCAGGCTCAAGGGATCATATGGGACGCTGGGGATTGAACAGATGTCAATCTTGGTTCGGCCGCATCTAAGACAAATGCCCTACCACTGTGCTATCCCAGGAATTTATTTTAAAACAACTTTTAAAGACATTTTACAACATCCACATTGTTTTGTTGTGACACCCCTACTGGGGTTGTGACCCACAAGTGAAGAAAATAGACTTTAGAGAGCCAGGTGCCACTTTTGAGTATTTTAAAATCCTATTTAAATCTATTACTTTCGGGTTTGGAGACCACACCCAGCAGTGCTCAGGGATTACTCCTGGCATTACACCCAAGGAGTCTTCCCAGTGGGCTCAAGGGGCCCTATGCAGTGCCAGGGCTTGAACCTGGGTCAGTCACATGCAAGGCAAGCACTTTCCCCACTGTTCTACAGCTCCACACTTCCTGGTGAATTTTTTTTTTTTAAGCGAAGCAGCTCACTGAGTAATTAATTTGCTCAAACTTTTCTATATATCCCAACCTGTCCTCCGTAATGAACACATTAGTTTCTTTGATAGGAAACCTTTCAGATACACTCCTGCCAGAGGGCACTGTACTTTATGTTCTCTGTCTTAAACATTTCCTCCTTTAAATATTCTCATAGCTATCTCACTTGACTATTGCTTCATTGGCATCTGAAGAAAACCTAACCTCAACCCTCTTTCTTCCTTATCCTCCCTGACCTGGCAATTCTTTTCTCATGGCAGCACTTGCTGCCTTCTACACTGTGGAGGTGATTCCATCATAAAGGTTGTATTGACTGTATCCCCTATCTTCCTACTCCAACATGTCAACTCCAGCAGTGCATGTGTCTTGTTTTTTTTTTTTTTTTTTCCTGTTACTCTCTCTCAAAACTCTGGAATACTATCTGGCATGTGGCTAATTTTTAAGCAAGTATTTGCTGAATGAAAAAAAGGTGGCAATCTGGAAATAGCTGCCCGAATAAAGCAAACTGTGTTTAGGTCCCATGATTTTACTCTGGTGACTGGCCTTGAAACCTTGCAGTCCTTTACGAAATTTCCTGACTTGACTGCTCTGTATTTTATCCTTGGCTAGATGTCCCAGGCTGTGTACCCCTCTTCTCGCAAATTATAGCTCTTTTCTCTGCCTGCAAAAGTCTGAGCCAGAAATGTTTGTATTGTTTTCTTGCTTTGATCTCAGATCTGGGCATGCATTAAACACTCTATTTATTTATTTATTGGTTTTTTTTGGGCCACACCCAGTGATGCTCAGGGGTTACTCTTGGCTTTGCACTCAGAAAACACTCCTGGCTTTGGGGACCATATGGGATGCCGTGAACTGAACCGAGGTTCATCCTGAGTCAGCCATGTACAAGGCAAACGCCCTATCGCTGCACTATTGTGCTGGCCCCTCAAATTAATTTTGTTTTGGGCCACATCAAGTGATGCTTAAGGTTACTTCTGGCTTTGCAATCAGGAAAGTACTCCTGACAGTGCTCTGAGGATCATGTGATGACAGACATTGAACCCGGATAGGCTGTGTGCAAAATTAACGCACTGCCTTCTCTATTGTCACGCAGACCCTAGGAAATCAAATTATTGTGAGAATTAAGATATCACAATTGGGGGGCCTGAGAGATAGCACAGTGGTAGGGCATTTGCCTTGCATGCAGCAGACCCAGGATGGACCTGGGTTTGATCCCCTGCATCCCATATGATCCCCTGAGCTTGCCAAGAGTGATTTCTGAGTGAAAAGCCAGGACTAACCCCTCAGCACTGCTGGATGTGGCCCTCCTCCCCCAAAATAAAGATATCGCAAATGAAACCTTTCTCAGCAAATCCTTTCAGTGTTCCAACACTTTCTGTCAGTAGTACCTTGCAAAAGATATCAGCCCTTCATTTACTCCAACCAAATATACTGTTCTGTCTTTTGTCATGTATTGTGGGTGTACCTTTTTAAGACCCTGAAACCCACCCATTTCTGGGAGGGGTCTTGGGAACCGGATAGTAGGTGTAACCTTACCTGCGAGACCCTCCCATTCCTGGGAGGGGTCTTGGAAATGTTAAATAAGGCTTGGACCAAGGGAATTCGGCCCTTTTTTTGGCTCTTTGCCCTTTCTGCGCTGCTGTGCGCTCTGGCTTCTGGGTTTCTGTGTTCTGGTCTTTGACCAGCATGGAGCCCAAAGGGAAGATGGCTAACAGGAAATAAGATGCAGGGCTAGCAAAATATTGCTGTGCTTGAAAGGTTATGAATAGGCCACACACACGTGGTGGCTAGGGCTTGAATAAAGTTGTTGCTTCCTGACGCCTGACTGTGAGTGAGTGATTTCACCTGGGCCTGGGACTCGCCAACTGCATGGAGGTTGCAGAGCCACGTGGACTGGGATGGCACAGAGAGAAATCCACCGCCATCCAGCCCCATCGTTAATTATTTAATGCAACATCGTATTATGCTAGTTATTTCTCCAATTTCATTGTTAGAGTGAGGAAAGAACCTTGGGTGTGATTTGTTCTCCAGCTTGAAAGTGGACTGGCCTATACAACAGACACCCCTAAATTGCTCCTCTGTGAGGTACCTTTGCTGTCTGGGCAATGCTCAGCCTTTTCATTGCATTTAGGGGACTTTCCAAATAGAAGTAGATGCTTCCCCCATGTATAAATAAAAAAAATTACTGGGTTGGTGAGATAGTACAGTGGGTAGAGTGCTTGCCCTGCAAGAAGCTGATGGAGGTGGGAATGTTGGGTTCCATTCCCAGCACTGCTAGGAGTGATCCCTGAGTGCAAACCCAGCAGTAAGCCTTAAGCACTACCACATATGGCCCTAAAACCCAAATAAGAAAAGAAAATGACTGTCCTTTCCTCCTTTTTTCTCGTCCAGCCTCTCTGGTCTCCTAGGACGATTTTTTACTTCACCCCAAATGATGATTCATTTTTCTGCAGAGACGGGTTCCTTTTTATGGAGTACAAGGGTCCCCCTCTCCTGCTATGTATGATACCCCAAAACAGGCCTAATCTGCTTCCAGCTGGGTCCCATCTAGCTGTTTCCTGCCTTGAAAAGCACAAGGCAGCCACCCCAACTTTATTAGTCTTAATTTTGGTGTTAATCTCATTGGCCTCTGAATGGTCCCACAACACAAAGTCTGGTGCAGGCGTTTCTCAAAGAGATGTTACTTTTTGGGTGTGCAGGGAACCTCTTTCCCTCCTTCCCCTCGGGTTAAGAGCTGAATGGGGCTGGAGAGATAGCACAGTGGTAGGGCGTTGGCCTTGCACCCAGCCAACCCAGGACAGATGGTGGTTCGAATCCTGGCATCCCATATGGTCCTCCAAGCCGTTAAGGGGGCGATTTCTGAGCGCCGCCCGGTGTGACCCCCAAAACAGAAAAAGAGCTGCATGCCCGGCCTCCAGGCTTTGACAAGGCGACTGCAAGAGGAAGTTCCCGCTTTCAAGAGTGATCGCCGCCCCTTACCAGCCGCAGCATCTTCACATGTCCCTTCACGCTGAAACAGAAGGGACGCATCGTGCCTTCCCAGACTGGGCTTTCGGGGGGCCCCGCCAACGGCGCGGGCGGTGCCTTCGCACCGGCCTCTGCGCTTCCCCTTTGGCGCGGATCCCAGGAGCCGCACGCAAGTTACAAATCAGCCGCGCCCGCGCCCCGCCCCGCCCCGCCCACTACCGCTTCCCGGCCTCGCATGCGCATGCGCGGCCTTCGGAGCCCAGGTGCGCGCAGGCGCTTTGCGTTCGCGCCGTCGGAGAAGGTCCTGGGAGTTGGCTGAGATGGCCACAGCAGGCCCACAGCCCTAGAGACGCTTCTCTGCTAGGAAGCGCTCCTCACAGGGGGAAAGGGAGGAAGGACTCCTCTTACTCCAGACCATTTGGGACACATCTTAAATGCCACCTATTTAGTTAGGATTTCCCTGAAGCCAGAGTAGCCACCATCACTCCCTTCATCTTCTTAGTTTGTTATTTATTTTAAGTTTGAGGGCCACACAGACCCAGCAGGACTTAGGGGGCTATTTCTGGCTCTGTACTTGGGGTGACTGACCCCTGGCTGCTGCAGGGAGGAGCCATATGGGGTGCTGAGGTGGTGCCACACAGTTGGCTGCTTGCAAGGCAGCATAATGCTGTATATTCTTTGTATTATTTCTCTGCCCCTAGCTGATAGCTGTTTAGGTTTTGGTTCCTAAAGGGCCATGGAATAGTGGCCCTTCAGATATATAACTTCGACTCAGTTTTTCTATGAAGCTATGGTTACAGTCATATTACAACTTTTTACACCTGGTGGTGCTCAGGATTTACTCCTATTTCTGTGCTCAGGGATCACACCAGGATTGGCTCTGAGGACCATGTGGGGTGCTGGGGATCCAACCAGCAAGTGACTTGACCTCTGTACTATCTAGCTCCCATCTTGCAACCTATTCAGGGATGGGAACTAGGCCTGGCTGCTTTGATGTGTGCCAACCAAAACATAGGAACACGACTGTCTGGAAGAAAAGAAAAAAAATAGTTTATTTTTTTAGAGTTTAATTTATGAGCCCCCTGGAGGAAGAAACCAACTCAATTTCACCCAGCCCTCACTCTGGTGTGGGTTTTGCTGTAATTGTTCTAGTAACAAATATGAGCTATAAAGTAATTGTTAGAGCAACAAACCATTTATCTTTGGGGGCTTGGGGCAATTGCTAACATCCGGCTTGCACAAGAATGTTTATTTGAACTTGAGATTTTTTATCTCAGACAGGAACCATTCTAGAAATGAGGAAATGCAAGTGGAGCTATATATTTTTGTTTTTGGTGAAGTGGCTGTTGGTCAGCTCGGTCACTTCACGTCCTCTCCTGGGGACTGAGGCATTTGGAAAGTATATAGCCTGGGATTTTTCACAGCAGAAGAGGGCCTGGCGTAAGCTCTGCAAACTCATCTCCTTTGTGCTCAACTTTATTCTACACATGATTTTGTTTCGATTTTGAAGCACTTGGATGTCGCCCCTGTTCGTTAAGACCCCAGGATCCTTACCATTTCAGCTCTAGTCCATTTTACAATTGAATTTGATGAGCAGGTCATTCACATGATGCTGAACTTAATCCTGAAGTTTGCTTATGGAGGGTACATCTGCCTTGTAGGTTTGTGACATACCCAATAGGAAGTACCAGGGCTGAGGTTTTTTTGTTTACACATGTAGAGGTGTAATCTTGCAAATGATTTTCTTCACTCTAGGGGCTCAAGAAGGGACTAGTAACACTATGCATCAGAGACAGACAGACAGACAGAGACAGAGAATATTCTAGGCCTCAAGCGCCTCTAAAGCACTCAAGCTGAAGGTGAGGAAGTCTTAGCAATGAGTCCTTGGGAAGTAATAAAACCAAGAGAAGTTGAGGCCGGAGAGATAAGGCATCAATAGGGCGTTTGCTGTGCACGTGGCTGACCCAGGATGAACTGCGTTTTGAACCCCCCCCCAAGCCAGAGCTATTTCTGAGCGCATAGCCAGGAGTAACCCCTGAGTGTCACCGGGTGTGGCCCAAAACCAAAAACCAAAACCAAACAAACCCAAAAAACAAGAGAAGGAATTTGAAGAAGTTACTCTTCGTTAGCGCTGTGCAGCTAAAAGCATTGTTTCCTCACCCACTTTGTGGACACAGAAACCAAGACTTGGCTCCTTTAACTCGAGCCAGTGGACATCCTCGGAAACTGCAGCAGGAACAAAGGGAAGGACCTTTGTAAGGAGACCATCCAAAGTTTAAAACTTTTGGCTTTTCCTACCCTGGAGAAGGCCATGTTCTCTCTTAAACATGTATTTCTCTGTTCCTTTCTCTACCCATTATCTCTAAATTTCTTTTTTTTTTTTTTTTTTTTTTTTGGTTTTTGGGCCACACCCGGTAACACTCAGGGGTTACTCCTGGCTATGTGCTCAGAAGTCGCTCCTGGCTTGGGGGACCATATGGGACACCGGGGGATGGAACCGCGGTCCGTCCAAGGCTAGCGCAGGCAAGGCAGGCACCTTACCTTTAGCGCCACCGCCGCGCCCTCTAAATTTCTTTCAATAAAAACTACTCTGCCTTGGATGCAGCCAACACAGGATGGACTCTGGTTTGAATCCTGGCATCCCATATGGTCCCCCAAGCCTGCCAGGAGTGCACAGAGCTAGAAGTAACCCCTGAGTGCCACCGGGTGTGACCCCAAACCCAAAAACTAACCAACCAAAAAACCAAACAACCCCCCCCCAAAAAAAAAACACTCTACTCTGCCCTTTTTTTTTTTTTTTTAAAGGCTTATCCATAATATGCATTTTTTTTTCTGTTTGGGGACACATCTGACAGCACTTAGGTTATACACCTGCCTCTGTGCTGAAAATTACTCTTAGTAGACAAGGTAAATGCCTGAGGTGCTGTGCTATTGCTTTGCCCCCCAATATGTACATTCAAAACTAATCAATGCCTTCTCACATCCCATGAGAGAATTATCTCCTGTTTAAAATATTTATTTCCAGGTGGGATCACACCTTGTGGTTCTCAAAGATGATTCCTGGATGTGCACTCAGTATCACAACTACCATGCTAAAGTGACCGTACAAGATGCAAGTGATTGAACCCACACCAGTAGTATGTAAGAACAATGCCAACATCTTGTATGATCATGCAGATACTACTGATATAATTTTCATTGGACGCTTATACTCCCAGATAATCTGGTCCAGATAGCCACTGAACACTCTCAGAATGGGTGGGGACAGATTCTCCTTTCTGCCTAACCCACAGCAGCCAAGCACCACACCCACCTTCAGACAGAAGCAGCCCAGTTAAGCCTTCATTTTATCAAGCCACCAAAGTTATTTCAGAGCTGCTGCACACCTTCACATTTTATCATCGTATCAGCTCAGTGGTATCACAGAAAACCTGCTGGGAAAGTTATTAAGAAGCTCAGTGAGCTTAAACAGTAACATAGAAGGCTCATTTCGCACCAATTGCAGCCCAGTACATTCTTAGACACTAACACCATGGAGAGATAGAACAATAATCTCAAATTGGCCTTCGTTAATCTAAGTTTTGATAATTCCTGGGAGGTGGCCGGTATCTCCACCTGAGATGTGTGCTCAGTTCTCTCTGCCTTTTATTTATATAACATTGTTATTGAGGAGCAGGAGAGATAGCACAGTGGCAGGGCTTTTGCCTTGCATGCAGCTGATTCAGGAGGGAAGGTGGTTCGCATCCCATATGGTCCTCTGTGCCTTGCAGGAGTGATTCCTGAGTGCAGAGCCAGGAGTAATCCCTGAGCACTGCGGGTGTGGGGTGTGACCCAAAAATCAAAATCAAAATAAAATAAAATAGAATTTTAATTGAGACTATTGTGAATTACAAGTCCTTCGTGGTTGTATTTCAGGCATACAGTGACAGTGAATTAGGGCCATTCTCACCACCTGTGTTGATTTTCCTCTATCTAAGTTCCTAGTGTGCATCCCATATCTCTCTGCCTTTTAAATGTGTTTCTCTGACTCTGTCTTTATCTCTCTCCTTCCACAAAATCTCTAAATAAAAGCTGTACTACTTCACTTAACACTTCCTGAAATTATTTTTGTTTTGAAGGCACATTCAGTGGTGCTCAGGGCTTGCTCTTGGCTTTGCACTCAGGAATCACTCTTGGTAGTGTTTAGGGCAGTGGTCGGCAACCTTTTTTTTTCAACTGAGCCAGATCTCGCCAAAACCACGATTGAAATTTATTCTGAGAGCCACACAGGGCAGGCACTGACAGAGGCTAGGAGCAGAGTCCTGATTCCTGGAGCGGCCACCCGCCACACAGAAGAGCCAAATTAAAAGTGTAAAGAGCCACCAGTGCCGACCACTGGTTTAGAGGACCATGTGGGACACTGGGAATTGTACCTGGGTTAGGTGTATGCAAGGAAAGCACCCTATCTGTACAATCACTCTGGCAAGACATTTGACCCAAAATGCCTGGGTAAAATTAGGACTGATTTCTCTTTCCTGCAAAGAGCAATTCCTCACTCCAGCCTGAGTTCATGGCTCCTGGACATCAGGGATCATCTCCCACATGGAGTAGAAAAAGTGGATTCAGGCGCAGTTTGACAGTTGCCTTGTGGGGCTGATGAGACGTGTCCATGCAGGGGTTCGTCATAGCAGACTTTCATCAGTCCTAAATCTCTCAGGCACTTCCTGAGTGACAGATGTGGATGGAGTGCAGTATAAGTTCCTTCTTTAGGTTTATCCTCGCAGTTCACATAAGCCACTGGGAACCACCACTGGCAACACCGTCACACTCCAAACACATCGCATTTGGGCTGCATTTTTATGACTATGGATGGCGTTCATAGGCTTTCTCCCTTCCGCTAGTCCCTTCAGTTGGAATAATGGCTGTGTGGATTATGTACTGAGGAATATAGAACATTTAGAGTCCAGGCCATGAAAACATTAAAAGACCAGATAAAGAGAGCAGGCTGTGAAGCAATAGAATTCAAGCTATTAACTCCACTCCATGATCATTTGGACAGATTTTTGTTTTAGGAGTCACATGAGATGGGATTCCTCCTGGTGCTAGGGGACCATGCCATCATGGAGGGGTGAGGTAAGGGGCCTCAAATCCTTATTTCCTGCATGCTATAGTGCTATCACTCTCCCACACCCCACCTTTTTATTTTCCTGTGCTAGGGATGGAATCCAGGGTCTCATACAAACGAGATAAAAGCTAGACCACTGAGCCATATTAGGGCTCTCCAATGTCTAGTCATTTTCAACCTAAGTGAGAAAGGGGGTAAAGATGTGTGTTGGGGGTTGGAATTAATGGCATGAACTTATGTGCAAGTGGCAGAGAAGAAGAGCTCTGTTAAGTAAATGTGAAGCCCTGGTATTACTAATCTCAGTCCAGTCCTAATCTCAGTTAAACCATCTGTGGTCTTACCAAGGGCCAGGCCCACTGAGGCGCTTTTTTCCTTTTTTCTTCCTTCCTTCCTTCCTTCCTTCCTTCCTTCCTTCCTTCCTTCCTTCCTTCCTTCCTTCCTTCCTTCCTTCCTTCCTTCCTTCCTTCCTTCCTTCCTTCCTTCCTTCCTTCCTTCTTCCTTCCTTCCTTCCTTCCCTCCCTTCCTTCTTTCCTTCCTCTTTCCCTCTTTCCTTCCTCCCTTCCTCTTTCCTTCCTTCTCCCTCTTTCCTTCCTTCTTTCCTCCCTCCCTCTTTCCATCCTCCCTCCCTCTTTCCTTCCTCTTTCTTTCTTTCTTTCTTTCTTTCTTTCTTTCTTTCTTTCTTTCTTTCTTTCTTTCTTTCTTTCTTTCTTTCTTTCTTTCTTTCTTTCTTTCTTTCTTTCATTTTTTCCCTCCCTCCCTCCCTCCCTCCCTCCCTCCCTCCCTCCCTCCCTTCCTTCCTTCCTTCCTTCCTTCCTTCCTTCCTTCCTTCCTTCCTTCCTTCCTTCCTTCCTTCCTTCTCTTTCTTTTCCTTCTTTCTTTCTTCCTTTCTGCCATACCCGGCGGGGCTTAGGGTCTGCACTCAGAAATCTCAGTCTCAGTGGGGGACCCTATGAAATGCCGGGAATCGATCCCTGGTCCGTCGTATCGCAGCGATGTTTCCGGCCCCCAGCGGCGCACTCCGCATCTCGGTGGCCGTCGGTTCGCGGAAGCGGAAAAGAGGCGGGTCTGTCTCTTTAAGAACCGTGGCTCTGCTCGGCGGCGGTGCAGGAAGGAAGCCGGAGCCGCGGGACCGCCCGCAGTCGCCCGCCATGCTGCTGCGGCCAATTTGGAGCCGGGCAACCCGGGCCCTGGCCCGTATGGGGTCAGGGGGCCCCGCACCAGGCCCGGGGCCGCCGCAGGGGGGGCCGCGCCGGGCCAGGCCTCGGGGTAACGCGGCTCTCGGTCTCCGTCCTGCCCGCACCCCCCTGTGCCTGCGAGCGCACCTCCCGCAACCTGTAGTGCGGAGACGGCAGAGCGGCCTTTTGGGGTCCCTCGCAGGCGTTCCGATCTCTGACACGGGAAAGGGATTGCAAGAACCCCCATGACTGCAGGCGGGTCCGGCTCCACCTCTCGCCCCATTCCTGGCCTTGATTCTTGCTTGGGTCGGGGGACGGGGCTAAACGTGGACGTTGCATTTAACTCGCCCCCAGAGCACACTGGGGACTCCTGGGGTGCAGTGGCTCGTGGTCACCTCTTTCTGGAAGCCACTTTGGCTTGAAATGTTAAAGAAGAACCTCTTTAGAACCTCCTGTGGGTGGGTGGGCTCCCAGGGCCTAGAGGGGACTCTAAAATGCACGCCCACCGCCCCTTTGCTCTGTGACTCCTGCTGCACCCGACGCAGTGCTCTCTCTCCTAAGTTAACTGACGTCTAACCCCACGAGAAGCCTTACTGTGTCTTGGAAATATGCCAAGTGTAAAAAGCAGAGCATGGGGAGGGGCTGGGGGTACATGATGATGCAGATGTGCCACAGGCCACTGTCACAGTGAAATAAGTAGACCCCACTAGGACCGCTGAGCCTCTCCCACCCATCTACCCATTTCACGTACTGGAGAAGGGAGAAAGTTTTCCCTGGAACTCAAGCCTAGTTTCAAAGTCAGTTTCTTCTCTTTTGTAGATGAAGACAGAGGACATGAGAAAATGAAAAAATCAGTGGTAAGTCACTTTTACGTTCAATATGCAATATAAGGATGAGATCTCTTACAACCCCCTTCCCTCCCTCTAGAGACCCTCTCATCAATTTCTTACATATTTGCACATGAATTCCCATCCTTTAGGTCAATATCGACTCAAAGTTTGAGAATTTGAAACACACAGGCACTGTCTGAAGAAGGTTGGATTCAATTTGGTTTAGCAGGTGGTAGCCTGGATGTGAGGGACATGTGGTTCCTTCCCTTCCAGTACAGAGAGACATTATGGTGGCAGATCAGAGAATACAGACAGTTGGGGCTTAGAGCTATGACTTTGAGATGCCAGCTCTGGGGTAGGACCTGTGGCTGGCTGGAGGTGAAAGGTCATAGGAGGGTCTTATTGGGCCAAGTCCACTGGGATTTTTTTTTTTTGGGTCACACCTGGCAACGCTCAGGGGTTACTCCTGACTCTACGCTCAGAAATCACTCCTGGCAGGCTCAGGGGACCATATGGGATGCTGAGATTCAAACTACTGTCCTTCTGCATGCAAGGCAAATGCCCTACCTCCATGCTATCTCTCTGGCCCCAACCACTGGGATTTTTAGAGCCTGTAGCAGACTGGTGACACTCCCCTAATAGTTGGGGAGTGATATAGGGGCTGAAAACCATTAAGTTCTATGGCTGAATGGTATGCAAGAAGTGCAGGCTAGGACCCTGATGATGGTGGAAGGTTTGGGTAGTCCCTGAGGCATTGGAGTGTGATGGGAAAGAGGTACGTCTAAGATGAACCTGAAGGACACTGTTGTATGAATGTGCCTTTTAGCCTATCCCAGCCCTGGAATCCTGTGTTTTATGTGGGTTGTGATCAAAAGCTCTCCTGGAGTCATGAGAAAGAACCTAATAGACCTTGACATGAACCCCAGCTCACCTGCTAAGCCTGGTACCATGGCTTGTGACCCACTTTTCCCTCTCCAACTAGTTGCTCGTAGTGTGTTACTTCTCTTAGAGCCTGCCTGGCACCAAGGTACTTAACTGAGTCCTCCCTTGCTGCCCTACTCAGAGCTGTGACACCACTTCATGTCACACACCTGTTTCCCAGCGTCTCAGCCTTTAGACAGAACGTATTTACCTAAAGCCAATCTGGAGAGAGAGACTGAAGAGAGTTGAGGGGAGAGTAGGGCGAGCTAGATCCGGTGGAGGGCAATGTTTTCCAAAGTGGGTGAAACCATTCCCCAACCCCACTCCACAGGGATATTAGAATGCTCCTGGGGGGCTGTCAGAGCTGATATGATCTGGGCATTTAAAGAAGGTCTATTTCTAGGGACCACTGAGTGAATTTGTTCTGAAAAGGACCAAATAAGTTTGGGACCATCTGGGGTCCCAAGGGGCTGATATATGGGAGATCTGTCATGGAGGGCAGGGCTGATGGATGTTTAAGGGAGAGGATTGTGTCATTATAATATTATGAATAGTGGGACCTTGACTGAAGGTCCTTTGAAGGGATTTTAGATTTCACCCTGAACTCTTGCGCTGTCACTTCACCTGAGTTCTTCCTTGGAAATTGTTCTCTTTTTTTTGGGGGGGGGGGTGTCACACCCAGCAGCGCTCAGGGGTTACTCCTGGCTCTACACTCAGATATCACTCCTGGCAGGCTCAGGGGACCATATGGGATGCTGGGATTCGAACCACCGTCCTTCTGCATGCAAGGCAAACACCCTACCTCCATGCTATATCTCCAGCCCTGGAAATTGTTCTCTTATGGTCCCCTAGGCACTTGGTTCTAAACTGCTTTTGTCTTTTGCCAGATCTGTATCGAGGGCAATATTGCAAGTGGGAAGACGACATGCCTGGAATTCTTCTCCAACGCCGCAGGCATTGAGGTTTGTCCTTGCTCTGGGCACACGGGAATCCACAGAAACTGGATGGAGTCATTTATGAGTATGTAGACTGGCATGTCTGATAGAAATATTCTATAATATGAACCAGTATTACAAGCCCCTTAGAAAAGGTACAATGTAATCATCAGGGAGATGCAAATCAAAACAACTATGTGGCATCTCACGCCACAGAGATTGGCACACATCAGAAAGAATAAGAACAAGCAGTGCTGGTGGGGATGTGGAGAGAAAGGAACTCTTCACTGCTGGTGGGGATGCTGTCTGGTCCAACCTTTGTGGAAAGCATATGGAGATTTTTCCAAAAGCTGGAAGTTGAGCTCTCATACGATCCAGCTATACCATTCCTAGGGATATATCCTAGGAATACAAAAATACAATACAAAAATCCCTTTCTCACTCCTATATTCATTGCAGCGTTGTTTACAATAGCCAGACTCTGGAAACAGCCTAGATGACCCTCAATAGATGAATGGCTAAAGAAACTATGGTACATATACACAATGGAATATTATGCAGCCACCAGAAGAGATGAAGTCATTAAATTTTCCTATACATGGATGTATATGGAATCTATTATGCTGAGTGAAATAAGTCAGAGGGAAAGAGATAAACACAGAATGGTGTCACTCATCTATGAGTTTTGAGAAAAATGAAAAACATTTGTGTAATGATTCTCAGAGACAAAATAGAGGAGGACTGGAGGGTCCAGCTCCTGAAACGAGGCTCACCACAGGGATAGTTTAGTGCAGTCACAGAAATAATTACACTGAGAACTATCATAACAAAATGTGGCTGAATGAGGGAAGTAGAAAGCCTGTCTAGAGTACAGGCCGGTGTACTCTAGGGGAGGAAGGATACTTGAGATATTGGTCATGGGAATATTGCACTGGTGAAGGATTATATGTATATAAAATATATATCATATATATATAAAATAAAATGAAAAGAAAAGATAAAGCCTCCCAATTCTTACCACAGGCTGTGTTCTTTATACTGACTGTATAGAAAGAGGAGGTACCCCATATACACCTCAACCCAGGCCCTTTGCCTGGTCTGTATTGTGAATTGGGGGACAAAAAAAAAAAGAAGAGAAAAGGTACAATGTCTAGTAGCCTCAAAAGAAAAGCAAAGGGCATTTAAATTTATCTTTATTTACTTATTGGTTTTGAAGTAACACACAGCAGTGCTCAGGGCTTTCTTTTGTTTCTGCACTCAAGGATCACTCCTGACATGTTTCAGAGACCATATGGGATGTGGGGATCCCATATGGGGTGCTGAGGATGAACCCCACTGAACTACATGCAAAGCAAGCACCTTGCTGGCTGTACTATCATTCTGGCTTCCAAAGGGCATTTAGCATAATATAGTTCCAGTATTCTCACATCCATATAAAAATCATCATAAGCAATTTTGTATTGTTTCTCAGATGAAACCTTTGCCTCTGATAGGTCATTTAAACTTTAGTCCACCTCAGTTTGAATTAGTCACATTTGACTTTCAAGGTAGAGCGGCTCCAGAGCTCATGATCTGGTCATTAAAAGTCTCCATGTGAGGGGCTGGAGAGATAGCACAACGATGGGGCATTTATCTTGCACACAGCTGACCCAGGACTGACCTAGGTTTGATTTCCAGTATCCCATATGATTCCCTGAGCCTACCAGGAGTGATTTCTGAGTGCAGAGCCAGGAGTAATCCCTGAGCACTGCTGATTCTCTGGTTTGCTGGGTTTGTTTTCATCTGTTAATACAGCATTGAAACAATTAAAAAAAATCTCCATGTGAAAGAAGGAAGCTATTGAGTGTGACTTGAGTCTTGCCCAAGCAGGGAGTGTTATTCTGCATCACCAAGTATTATTTCTTGTCTATTTATAGTTTGCTCCCTAAAAATAACCATGTGCATGATCAAGAATTATCTCTGCACCAAGGTTCTGATCCTCCTTCCCAACTTGAATGGAATAACCCTTTCTGTCGATACTTTTTTAAAAAATATTTTTTGGTTTTGGGGCCATACTCAACTATACTCAGGGCTTATTTCTGGCTCTGCACTCAGAAATCACCCCTAGGAGGCTCAAGAGACCATATGGGATGCTGGGGATTGAACCAGGGTTAGTAGCAGGCAAAAGTCCTACTCATTGTGTTATGGCTCTAGCCCTTCCTGCCAGCGTGTCTTTTTTGTTTCCACAGATTCTGTCACTTTATACTTTTATGACCATTTTCTTTTTTTCTCTTTCCCATTTTCGTTTCTATTTAGTATATGTACGGTATGGTGTAAAATCACCCCATGCGTTGTATTTCTAATCCCTGGTGAATGAGTATGCATCAGGGTCTCTGCACGAAATAATCGAGACCAGGCTGAGGGTGAAACACATTTAGTCTGGCAATCTTCTATCTTGTATGGAATGCCAGCTGCCTGCCAGAACTATGTTTTTTATTGAGTACAGAGACCATCCTCAGGTGGGGCAGTAAAGACAGAGTAAGGACAGATAGCTCAGGTTATCTTTGTTTTGGGTGAAACCAAGTTTATTTTTTAATAACATATTTAAGCACCATGATTAGAAACATGTTTGTAGTTGAGTTTCTGTCATAAAAAGAGCATCCCCCTTAACCCGTGCAACATTCCCACCACCAATGCCCCCCCTGATTCCCCCAACCCTTGCCTGTATTTGAGACAGGCATTCTACTTCTCTCACTCATTAACATTGTCATGAAAGTTGTCTGTAGTTATTTCTCTAACTGCACTCACCACTCTTTGTGGTAAGCTTCACTTCCAGCCCTCATCTCTATTGTCTCTGGGTATTATTACAACAATGTCTTTTTTTTAATGTCTTTTATTTTTCTTAAATCCCATAGATGAGTGAGACTATTCTGTGTCTATCTCTCTCCCTCTGACTTATTTCACTCAGCATAATTGTTTCCATGTCATTCCATGAATAGGAAAAGTTCATGACTTCATCTCTCCTGATGGCTGCATAATATTCCATTGTGTATATGTACCACATTTTTCTTTAGCCATTCATCTGTTGAAGGGCTTCTTGGTTGTTTCCAGATTCTGGGTATTGTAAATAACAATGCAATGAATATAGGTGTGAGGAAGGCATTTTTGTATTGTGTTTTGTGTTCCTAAGGTATATCCCTAGGAGTGAAATAGCTGGATCAGATCATATGGGAGCTTGATTTCCAGTTTTTTGAGGAATATCCATACTATTTTTCATAATAGCTGGACTAGATGGCATTCCCACAAGCAGTGAATGAGAGTTCCTTTCTCTCCACATCCCCGCCAGCACTGATTGTTTCTGTTCTTTGCGGTGTGTGAGAATCTCTTGGCGGTAGATGGTACCTCATTCTTTTGATTTGCATCTCCCTGATGATTAGTGATGTGGAACATTTATTTTTTTATGTGCCTTTTGGCCATTTGTATTTCTTCTTTGAGAAAGTGTCTGTTCACTTCTCCCCATTTTTGATCGGGTTAGATTTTTTTTCTTAACTTTTGTCAGTACCTTGTATATCTTACATATTAGCCTCTTGTCTGATGGGTATTGGGTGAATAGTTTCTCCCATTTTGTGGGTGTCCTTTGTATCCTTGTCACTGTTTTCTTTGAGGTGCAGAAGCTTCTCAGTTTAAGATAGTCCTTTCTGTTTATCTCTGCTTTCACTTATTTTGAGAGTGACAGGGTGAAATCAAGTTGTAAGCAAACAGATACAAAGAAACCAGAGATGATCTTTGTTTGGATAAATCAAGGTATAGTCTAACAGCATGGCAAAAATTAAGTAACATAGAAGACGGGAGTGATAGTACAGCAGGTAGGGAGTTGGCCTTGCATGCTGCTGACCCTGGTTCAATACCCAGAACCACATATGGTCCCCTCAGCCTCACCAGGAGTGATCCCTGAGCACAGAGTCAGTATGGCTTCCAAACTTAAAGTCAGCCCTGAGCACTACCCAGTATGGCTTCCAAACTTAAAGTGAACAACATTAGGGGCTGGAGAAGTAGCTCAAAAAGCCGTTGCTCATGCTTTGCATGAAGTAGGTTTGATTTCCATCCTGCACCATCCCTTGATACTATCAGGAGTAGCCCCTGAAATCCACATGGCATTAAATTTTTGGTCATGAGACCAAAAATAAGTAAGTAACAATGAAAGCAATCATGTTAGAGGTCTTGTTCTATATGTGTTCCTCTGCCTTGTAGAGAAGAGTTGGTGTGTGGGGGGGAGGGGGCTGAGTCAGCTCTCCTGAAGCTTATCCTTGAGGTTGGCCTCTGAGAACTTCTGTTCTCTCCTAATTGCTGCATGATAGAGGAGTTCTCTCCTCCCCTTTGATGGGAAGTGAGTGAGTGAGAAGGACAGAAGGATGATGGTGAGAGGCAGCACAGATGGAGGGAGGAAGGAGGCTGTCCTTGGGCTGCAGAGCTCTGGCACCTACTTGTAAGCTGTCCTAGATGGCTGTGTGTTGTCTCAAGAGAGAGTGAGCACAGGGCTTGAATAGTGCTTTTCTTGCCAACTGGTTCATGTCTCAGCCCTGCATGGGCCCCTGTGCACCATCCCCAAGCACAGACCATGAGTAAGTAACCCTGAGCAGGGCTGGTGCTTCCATCTCTGCATAGAGCTAACCTCCCTTGTAGTCTGGGACTGTCCTGGTTTTAAGGGGCTAGCCAGAAATCTCAAACTTACTTGTTTTCCTGCTTTTCAGAAACTTTTCAGAAACTAAAGTACTCAGGTGTGTGTATGTGTGGTGTACTGAAATGTACCTTTCTTCAAGCAAACAAAATGCCTCCCCTCTCCCACTCCCAACTGCACTGGCAGTTGTTTCAGTGGCCACCAGAGGGCAGGCTCTCCCACTTTGAAAACTAGGATTTAGACCAGGGGTCTCAAACTCGCGGCCTGTGGGCCGTTTGCGGCCCTCTGTACAATATTTTGTGGCCCGCGGCCAGCCTTCAAATATCGCAGTATTCGTGATTATTTGCTTACCGAATAATCGCAATAAAAAATCGTATTAGTAAGAAAAAAATCGCATTAAACATTCGCATACCCCTAGCAGTTCTGTTCGGGGTATGCAAATGTTTAATGCGATTTTTTGCGATATTTTTCTTACTAATTCGATTTTTTATTGCGAATATTCGGTAAGCGAATAATCGCGAATACTTTGTGCCTAGCGCAGAGGTCATTTCCGCTGCTCCTGTCTGCTGTCCCTTGCATTATCGGAGGCCTTAAGGGAGAGAAGGGAGAGAAGTTTATTACAGAATTAGATTTTTGTCATATCTTCATCATGACTTCATCAAAGCCTGCAGTGAAGAGAAAGATTGATGACGAGCACAGACAATTTCAGGAAAAGTGGGAGATGCAGTATTTCTTTGTTGAACACAGGGGCAAAGTTGCAGTGCACAAGGAATACAACTTGAAATGCCGTTATTCAACTAAACATGCTGAGGAATGTGCAAAATATCAAGGAAATGAGAGAGCCAAGCAGGTTGCCAGTCTTAAAGCATGTCTAATGAGGCAACAAGATTTCTTCAAGAAAGCAACCAAAGAGAATGTTGCATCAGTCGAAGCTAGTTACATGGTTAGTGAGATGATTGCTAAGGCAGGGAAACCATTCACAGAAGGAGAGTTTGTTAAAAAATGCATGCTACAGGCTGCAAGTATTATCTGTCTGGAAAAGAAAGGTCAGTTTAGCAAAATCAGCCTTTCTGCCAACACTGTGGCAGAGCGCATTTCTGACATGTCAAGTAACATTTATCATCAACTGTGTGAGAAAGCCAAATGTTTTGATGCATACTCAGTTGCTCTTGATGAGGGCACAGATATAACAGACACTGCACAGCTCACAATTTATGTCTGTGATGTTGATTTTAATTTTGAATTGACAGAGGAGCTGCTCACAATTTTAATGGCCAGACCACCGCTAATGAGATATTTCGGCATCTGTGTGATGCCATTGAGAATGCAGGTTTGCCATGGAAGAGGTTTGTTGGAATAATAACCG
Organism: Suncus etruscus; assembly: GCF_024139225.1. Lineage (NCBI taxonomy): Eukaryota > Metazoa > Chordata > Mammalia > Eulipotyphla > Soricidae > Suncus > Suncus etruscus. The sequence continues at coordinate 60,968,603 of NC_064861.1, read as the reverse complement.
ATGGAGCGCCATCGATGAGGGAGGAAAAATGGACTGGTGGCACTTGTTCAAAAAAAAACTTGAAGAGGAGGGTGTAGAGAAGGCCATTGCTTTTCACTGCATTATCCATCAGCAGGCCCTTTGCAGTAAATGCCTGCCGTGTGACTGTCTGTTGTTGTGAAATGCATCAACCAAATCAGATCCAGGGGCTTAAAGCACAGGAGGTTCTGTGCTTTTTTAGAGAAAATGGAGTCAGAATATGGAGATGTGCTCTATTTCACCGAGGTACGTTGGCTCAGCAGGGGAAATGTCCTGAAAAGATTTTTTGAGTTGAGAGAAGAAGTGAAAGCCTTCATAGAGAAGGATGGGAATGCTGTTTCTGAGTTGAGTGATCACAAATGGCTCATAGACTTAGCTTTTCTTGTTGACATCACACATAAGGTGAATGTACTAAACAAGATGTTCCAAGGCCCGGGGCAACTTATCAGTGCTGCCTATGAAACGTGAGAGCATTCTCCACAAAACTTATGTTATGGAAATCCCAGCTCTCTCAGACAAACCTTTGCCATTTACCAGCATGAAAGGAACTTGTGGATGCAGGCATACTGTTCAGTGGTGAGAAATATGTTGATGTTATTTTTAAGCTAGAGAAGGAATTTGATCACAGATTTGTAGACTTCAAAAAGCACAGAGCCACTTTCCAAATTTTTGTGGACCCCTTTTCCTTTGATGTGCAAGATGCCCCTCCTGTGCTTCAAATGGACCTCATTGACCTGCAATGCAACTCTGATCTCAAAGCCAAGTTCAGGGAGATTAGTGGAAAAGCAGACATGCATGGGCATTTTTTTTTTTTTTGGGCCACACCCGGTAACGCTCAGGGGTTACTCTCCTGGCTATGCGCTCAGAAGTCGCTCCTGGCTTGGGGGACCATATGGGACGCCGGGGGATCGAACCGCGGTCCGTCTCCTAGGCTAGCGCAGGTAAGGCAGGCACCTTACCTCCAGCGCCACCGCCCGGCCCCGCATGGGCATTTTTTAAGAGAATTGCCCCTCAGCTTCCCTGAGCTTTCCCGAATGTTCAAGCGCACCATGTGCCTTTTTGGGAGCACATATTTGTGTGAAAAGCTATTCTCCACATTGAACTTCAATAAGTCAAAGTACAGGTATAGACGTAATGATGATCATCTTCAAGCCATACTGAGGGTCTCAACTGCTTCCTCTCTAAAGCCAAATGTGGTTCAGATTTGTGAGAAGAAGCGCTGTCAAGTCTCTGGCAGCAAGGAATAGGCAAAAGATGCCATGTTCAGAAGAACTGTTCATGATCTTCACTCAATGTTCTATTCATGTTCAGAAGAAATAATTAAAACTGTTAATAATGACGTTTGAGGACTTTTTTTTGTGAAATCCCTTATGTGGCCCTGCCTCACCCCAACTTTGCCTCCTGTGGCCCCCAGGTAAATTGAGTTTGAGACCCCTGATTTAGACCCTTGCTTCTTTTTTATTTTATTTTTTATTTTTTTAAACCCTTGCTTCTTAAACTGGGTTGTGACCCCTTAGGGTTGCATAATTAAATGTGGGGGTTGCAAAATAAATTTCTGTATTGTTTTTGCGGGCCACATGCAGTGGGACTCAGGGCTTATTCCTGGCTCTGTGCCTAGGAATCACTCCTGGGGTATTTGGAAAGCATATGAAGTGCTGGGTGTGGAACCCAAATACTGGTCCCCAGCAAGGCAAGTAAACGCCCTCAGCTGTACTGCCCCTCTAGCCCCTGTAAAACAAATTGGCCAGTAAAAAGGCTTCTGAATGTGCAAACACCAAAAATCAATTCAAAGTGCATCTGTGGGGTGTCTGCAAGTGCCACCCGTGTTTCATTTTTTGTGATTAGTCAGAGTTTAAGTTGTTTTGGTTTAGACAAGAGATGGAGGGCTGGCCGTGCCCACATGTGTCTCAAGTCACGTGATGGTGATGTTGGTCACATGCAGGATGTTGATGAAAGCGGCCATCATTCTAGAAGATTCTTCAGAATCTGAGGGGAAGAATGATACATCCCCACAAAGGCCGCGAGATGGCGCTCAAGGCTGGTGCCAACACCATTCAGGGCCTGGAGGGCTGAGGTGGAGCACGGAGAAGCTGCAGGAATTTGAATAAAAGGAGAGTCAGTCCCGGAAGCCGCGGCTAGGGGGCGCTGTGTCCTCATCGAGACTGCATCAGCTCTGTCCGCCCACCTGTTCTAGCATTTTCCTTTTCCAGCATTTTCACAGTCACGGGGCTCCGAGTACAAGAAAAGCTGCTTTCTTTTTCTTTCTTTCTTTCTTTTCTTTCTTTCTTTCTTTCTTTCTTTCTTTCTTTCTTTCTTTCTTTCTTTCTTTCTTTCTTTCTTTCTTTCTTTCTTTCTTTCTTTCTATCTTTCTTTTCTTTCTTTCTTTCTTTCTTTCTTTCTTTCTTTCTTTCTTTCTTTCTTTCTTTCTTTCTTTCTTTCTTTCTTTCTTTCTTTCTTCTCTTTCTTTCTTTCTTTCTTTCTTTCTTTCTTCTTTCTTCTTTCTTTCTTTCTTTCTTTCTTTCTTTCTTTCTTTCTTTCTTTCTTTCTTTCTTTCTTTCTTTCTTTCTTTCTTTCTTTCTTTCTTTCTCTCCTTCCTTCCTTCCTTCCTTCCTTCCTTCCTTCCTTCCTTCCTTCCTTCCTTCCTTCCTTCCTTCCTTCCTTCCTTCCTTCCTTCCTTCCTTCCTTCCTTCCTTCCTCCTTTTTCTTTTTTCTTTTTGGTGGGACACTCTCAGCGGTGTTTCAGGGCTTACTCCTGCCCTAAGCTCAAGGATGGATGATTCCTGGCACAGTTCAAGGGATTATGGGGTGCTGGGGATCAAACCCATATCCGAAGTGTACAGGCAAGCACCTTACCCATAATATTATTGGCTCCAGCCCAGATGGTGAACTTCTTGCCCCTGGGTATGGAGAGATAGCACAGAGCTTAAAGCATTTGTGCTGAACACGGCCAGCCCTCATTCCTTAATTCCTGGCACCACTTGATCCCTTGAGCACTCTTGGGGTGGTCCAGATCCTCCATTAATCCCTACTTCTGACACCATCTCAAACCCCTGCAGAGTAAAACAACTGAGTTAGTGGTTTAACTTAGGCGACTTGGGAAAGTAAATCAGTATAAAATTTTGTTTCTGGGCCGGGCGGTGGCGCTCGAGGTAAGGTGCCTGCCTTACCTGCGCTAGCCTAGGAGACGGACCGCGGTTCGATCCCCCGGCGTCCCATATGGTCCCCCAAGCCAGGAGCGACTTCTGAGCGCATAGCCAGGAGTAACCCCTGAGCGTCACCGGGTGTGGCCCAAAAACCAAAAAAAAAAAAAAAAAAAAAACCAAAAAAAAAAAAAAATTTTGTTTCATCCTTATTGTTTTTCCAGCCAAACCCAGTGGCACTCAGGGCTTACTCCTGGCTTTTATACTCAGGAATCACTCCCGGTGGTGCTCATGACTTGCAGTGCCAGATTGGAACCTGGTTGTCCTCATGCAAGGCAGCATCTTTACCTCTGTGCAATCTCCTGCCCCTCAAGCAAGCTTGTGGGAGTCTGGCCTGGTGTTTTCTCTGTCCCTGTATCCTTTGACCTACAGCTATACCTGCACAGCAAATCTTGACCAGGCTGCCTTTCTTCCTGGAGATTTTGGTGGCATTTCTTCACTTTACTCCTGGGTAGTTGTCAGAATGTTGAGGGTAGAGTGTTCCAGTATGTTTCAGGATGAGAGGAATCAGTCAGTTCTGGTTTCCATCCAGGTTTCAGGTCTTTTTAGATCATGGGAAAGAATCTTCAGAGAGATACAGCTGTCCTATTTAGGGGATAGGAGAGAGACAGGGTGGACCTGTGAAAGAGAAGAATCACTTCTTCTGCAGGTGGTTCTAGCACTGAGGCTCTTGTTGATATTTTTCTCCTTGCAGGTGTTAGTGGAACCTGTCTCCAAGTGGAGGAACGTCCGAGGTCATAATCCTCTGGTGAGTAGATGGTTTTCTGTGACAACAGGAAGCACCTGGGAACAGCAGTGTCGATGCCCAAACTGTCTCTGGGTGTTTGCCTCATCCTGGGCCCAGTTGCAGGAGGAGTGACTGAGGGAAAATGATATCACACTTGTGTTTTGTTTTTGTTTTCACTTTTGGGCCACACCCAGTGATGCTTAGAGCTTACTCCTGACTCTGTGCTCAGGAATGACTTCTGCTGGGCTAAGGGGACCATATGGGATGCTGGGAATTGAACCCAGGTTGGTTGCATGCAGGGCAAATGTCCTCCCGGCTGTACCATTGATCCAGTTCCTTATTGTTTTCCTGAAGCTGAGGTTCTTGGAGACCCCTGGGATGTGCTGACTGCCACAAGGCTGACCGTATTTTTTCTGTTGCTCATCTCACCCACTGAGCATCTCCTGGGAGAGAGCCACTTCGACCCAGGCTTCAGGCCAAGCCCACAAGACCTTCCTCTAAGTAACTAGCTTCTGTGAGGTGCTTTTACACTTGCCAGAATCCAGGAGCTGCCTATATGCCTCTTAATTTCATTTTGTGTTAAGGGGTTTGGTCTGACTGCTGGAGAAAGGGGTGAACTCTGGATTCTGTAAGGGGGAACTTGATAAAAAGGAATTGGTTGTGATCATGAGGAGATAGTTTAGTTTCATTTTCCAGAGGATGAAAATGCAGCCAAAATAAGTTGCCTAAGGTCACAGCTGGTAAATGCCATCAAAGTTTGTTCTTTGGACTCAGAATTTGGCTGCCCCTGGTTTCCCGAAGCACTGTTATTGTGGCCTTGTGTGGCTGTCTGCGCTCTGTCCATGGTTGGAGTTTAGTCTCTGCTACCCACTGTTCACTTCATCCTAGGCACACACTGTTGCTTCCACCAGCTTCTCTCACTTGCCTGGCATGTGTGTGGCACCGTTCTGGACACCCGGTAGTGATTAACTCCAAGCTCCTGTTCACCAACTTCAGTTTAAAAGTGTGTTTGTGTACTTGGGAGAGGTAGAAGACAATGAAATATCTCTCTTGGTGATCAGAAAGCTATCCACATTGACCTTGGTACACACCACCAGTAGTTCACACATGAATATGGTTCAATTAACACAAATTGTTATTTATGTAGTTTTTGTTTGTTTTTGAGTCACACCCAGCAGTGCTCAGGGCTTACTCCTGGCTCTATGCTCAGAAATCGCTCCTGGCAGGCTCAGGGGACCATATGGGATGCCATGATTCCAACCACAGTTCTTTTGCTTGCAAGGCAAACGCCTTACCTCCATGCTATTTCTCTGGCCCCCACAAATTGTTATTATAAGGCCACATATGTTGGTGGTCAGGATTTACTCCTGGCTCTGTGCTCAGGGATCATTTTTGGTGGACTCAGGGCCCTATCTCTCTGGCCCCTGATAAACACAAATGGACCTCAATATGCTCTATCAGGAAAACACTCTTAAAGTCTTTGAGTAAAGGATCCTAGAGATGTGACAAGAATTTCACTCGTTGGCCAGAGTATACTTGCCTTGCACATGATCCAGCTGGGTTTGATCCCCTATGGTCTTCTGAACCTGTCAGGAGCAATCTGTAAGTAAGTCTTGAGCACACACCCAGGTTTGGCTCCAAAATACACACACACACACACACACACACACACACACACACACGCACAATTTCACTTCTGTATCTGTGGACTAGGGTAGGAGGCCAAGCATTCCCTCTGGTCCAAAAAGAGCCCCAGAAGTACCCATTCCCATGTGCCAGGGCAAATCCTGGACTGGGCTGTTAGCTAGCCAGCAGCTAGGATTGGAGGCATTCGAGACTGGGGAAGTGACCTTTCACCTCAGTTTCTAGACTCTAAACATCCTTGGCATGAAGAGGATTTCTAGTGATAGTTTTGTCTCTAGGACTAGGATTAGATATTTACTTGCAAAAAAATTGACTTCTTTTGCAGGGGTTGGGATGTGGTGGGGCTGAATTTCCAGGTAATCTGGACCACTCATGTCATTTTTTAGCACATCACACAGGCAGTTTAGTTTGGGACTGAGGATATGGTGCTCTCTGGACCTTGCTGTGCTGGGGAATTACATGGAGACATCCCCAAAGTGCTCAGGGCCTTCTGGGGCTATACCTGGACAAGTTTGGGGCAGCATGGAACTAGGTATCAAACTGAGACTTAGTTGCATGCAGAGCATGTGGGGATTTTTTTTTTTTTTTTTATTGCTTGCTATTGGTTTTGGGACCACAACCAGCAATGCTCATGGATTACTCCCAACTCTGTGCTCAGGAATCTTTCCTGACAGTGCCCTGAACATATGGGATGCCAGGGATTGAAACCTGGTTGGCTGTTTGCAAGGCAAACAAGTGCCCTATCCACTGTACTATCTCTCCAGACCCAAAACATGTGTTTGAACCTCCTGTAGCTACTATTTATCACTTTGGCCTCCCCCAATTTTTTGGTTTGTTTTGGGGCTACAACTGGTGCTATTTAGGGCTTATTCCTGGCTCTGTACTCAGAAATTACTGCTGGTGATACTTGGAGAATAATATGGGATGATGAGGCTTAAACCTGAGTCAACTTACTATTATCTTTCTGGCTCCTGGTCTCTATTTTAAAAAAACAGTTTTATTGAGCTAACATCAATTTATAACATGTGTACAGCATTATAGAATTAGACTTTGGGGGATGGTTTGGGCTATACCTAGTGGTGTTCAGGGTTTAGGGATCACTCTTGACAGGACTCTCTGGGGTGACAGAGATCAAATCTGGTTAGGCCACAAGCAGAGCAAGTGCTTAAACCACTATATTATCTTATTTCTCTGGCTCCAGAATTAGTTTTTTTTTTTTTCTGGCTTCCACTCTGAACAGAAGAGCAGGATTGGTAATTTGGCTTCATTGAAAGTGTAAAAATGTACCTTTTAGAGCTAGAGAGATAATGTGGCACATAAAGCACTTGCCTTGCTTGCAGCCATTTGATCTGGGGCATCCCTATGGTCCCCCGAGCATAGCTAGGAATGATTCCTGAGCACAGAATTAGGAATTAGTGAACCCTAAGAACAGCTCTGCATGCCTCCACCCTCTCTACCTCTCAACAAAGTACCTTTTAAAGCTGGATATATATAGTCCAGCAGATAAGGTATGCTTGCCTGGCATGCCATCTGTCCAAATTTAATCCACAACACCACATCTGGTCCTCCAAGTCCTGTCAAAAGTGATCCCTGAAAACAGAGCCAGGAGTAATCCCTGGGCACAGCCAGATGTGGCCCTCAAGTCACTTCCTCCTTACAAAGGCATTATTTTTTTAAAGACCTAAGTCCTTTGAACTGGATTTTGTTGCTTTGGTGCCTGTATTTTGGAGTGTGTCTGCTAAACTTGCTGAGACTTGCTTCCTTCGAATTTAGGATATCTGTGACTTTTTCCCTTCATCCCTTTTCCCCTGGGTTTCTTTAGCTACCTGATAGGCAGCAGAGGAGCAAAGATGAAGAGCAGGGGACTAAGGAGCCTCATGTTTTCTATATCTTGGGGCTGAATCCACTCAGAGAAAGTCTCTTGTAGGTAGCATTTGAGCAGAGACCTACCAAGAGAGGAGTCAGCAGGGTAGCTCCTGGAAATTTGGCTTTTCAAATGAAGGCCCTGGTGATGCCCAGGCAAACAGCTGAATGGGAAGCCTTGGGGGCTCTGACAAGAGCTGGCTTAGGTTTAACTGCTCTCTTTGACTGCAAGGCCGAGAACAGACTGCAGGGGGCGCACAGAGAACATTGACCCAGTGTCTGGCTGTGCCCTGGGGCACGTGCTTTGCCACCGCTAGTGTTCCTGGGAATTGCGCAGTGAGGCCTGCAGTCACGTTGGGCTGATCTGTAACCTCCACCCCCAGCCCTGACCCCCCAGCCCAGCCCCTTAGAGGTTTCACGAGATAGCCAATAGATGAAGCCATTGGGGTGTGGGGTCCCAGACAGTGGGTGAATGGCCTGCTTTGTGCTTCTGCAGGGTCTAATGTACCAGGATGCCTGTCGCTGGGGCCTCACGCTGCAGACCTACGTGCAGCTCACCATGCTGGAGCAGCACATTCAGCCTCAGGTATCTGTCAAGTACCCCGTGCCAGCCTTCACATTTCCTTTAAGGGAGGGGTGGATGGTACCAGGGAGGGAGTGCTCTTGGGGGGGTCAAGGGCCCTGCAGCTCCAGGCCAAGGTCCATATTTCTGTCTCTGAGGATCTTATTCACCAGCCTCTGCTAGCCAATAAGTTAGGATGTGACTTTGTGAGGGCTGTTCCTCTTTTAACTCGTTTCTTCCCAAAATGTGCCCCCAAGATCAGGGACCTTGTTAGAAATGTGGTTGTTGGAACACTGTATGACTGAAACCCAAATCTTGAAGAACTTTATAACTGTATCTCATGGTTATTCAATTAAGATGTTTTTATTTAAAAAAAAATCACAGAATAAAAAAGAAATATACATTTTCTGGTTCTCACCTGACCTGCTGAGTCAAGAACTTGAGGTGGCGATAAGGCCTAATAATCTGTTTATATCAAGCTTTCCACGTGATTGCAACGCATGCTTGGTTTATTCCAGTGAAAGAGAACTGCGCATCCATCATCCGGGACTGAGCATTGAGGGCTGATTCTTGAGATAAAGACTCTGATTGATTGATTTGGGTCACGTGTTCTGTCCAGGGCCAATCAGGTGTTAGGACAGATCCAAGAACATGGCTGCTCAGTCCTTGTATTTTCTGGCAGATGACTAAGGTCTGTGAGGCTTAAGAAGAAAGGCTGGCTGAGCAAATTCTGTCTGGCCCCTGTGATCCAAATTGCAAGCATAGCCCCAAGATCCCCTTGGGAGTCTCTCATTTAAGGAGTCACAGACACCTACAGCAGTACCACTAACAAAGCAGCTCTGCTGGACTGGGCACTGCAGCTAAAGTTTTGCCACACTTCTCTTAAAAATGGGAATGCAGAATCAAATGGATTTCTGTATCCCCAGTGCCTGCCTAAACAGTGCAGATCAGAGGGAGCAGGATGGTGCCCTCCTGTAGCTTAACATGTCCTTGCTTAAGTCCAGGAACCAGGTCCCTGATACTGTTATTTAATTGCATGCCAGCTAGCTTCTTTTTCTCTCAGCATTTTGTTGTAACCAAACAAATGTCTTTAGAGGACCAGTTGTACATCTGGATGTATTGGGTTGTGTCTGTTCTGTTGAAAGAAGGAAAGCCTTACCATATAGGCAGAGGAAGAGAGACAGGAAACAGTAAATAAACAGGGAGTCAGGAATTCTTTTTTTTTGGGGGGGAATGTTGAATACACCCTGCAGTGCTCAGGAGTCACTCCTGACTCTGCACTCAGAAATTACTCCTGGTAGGCCAGAAAGGATGCTAGGGATTGAACCCAGTTGACCATGTGTAAGGTAAACACTTTGCCCTATGGGGGGGGGGGGGAGGAGAGAGAGACAGAGACAGAGACAGACAGACAGACAGACCACCTCTGCCTGAGTTCTTCTCAGTGTTCAGGGCCGCTTGAAGAACATACCTGCTTTGAAGAGCCTGTGAACATCATTTCTGTGAGTTCCAGAAAGTCAGGTATTCGGGTACCAATGGAAGAGTAACACCACACTGGCCCCTCTAGGAATTTGACCCTAGCTGCAGGGGCATTTAAGCACCTATTTAGCTCCAGAGTTGTCACCATGCTTTGCAGGGAACAGTGCTTTGCCGGATTGTGCTGGGTCCTGTTTCTAGCATTCTCCATACTCACATGCCTGCCGAGCCACTCCTGTTCTGGCAGAGAAGAGATGGACCCATCCAGCTTTCTTGGAGCAGGGGCCTAGGCCCAGTTCTCTGCTGTCTGCCACAGCCTCTTTCCCCCATGGCCTCTCCATGCTGACATCCAGCATAGACCAAAGCCAGGATACCCACTGAGTTAGTGAAGCAGTTTTCTTTTCCTTTAGATGTCACCTGTGCGGCTGATGGAGCGGTCAATTCACAGCGCAAAATACGTTTTTGTTGAAAACCTATATAGAAGGTACTGCAAATTTATTAAACCATTTGTAATTTTTGCTTTGGAGGTTTGTTTTGTTTTGCTTTTAGGCTCAGGGACTAATTCTTGCTCTGTGCTCTGAAGAGACTCTTTGCAGTGTTCGAAGGACCATATGTGGGGTTGGGGATTCTATATGGGGTCAGCAGGATGCAAGGAAAGTGCCTCAATCCTGTACTCTAGGCCCTAAATATTTCTTTTTCTGTTTTGGGGCCACATCTAATGGTGCTTAGGGCATACTCCTGATTCTTTACTGAGATCCTTCTTGGGAGGGTTCAGGTGACCAAATGGAATGCTGGGGATCAAACCTGGGGCCAGCGTTATGCAGGACAGATGGCTTTAGCCCTAGTGGGTTCCGTCAGTTACTGCCATGGCAGGTTTTCACCAATCCGAGGTGACTTTCTGCCCAGATTGTTCATTATCTTGCCATCCAGCCATTCTGCTTCCCTTGACTGGCTTGTTGATAATGACTGGGGCTCTGGCTGGACTAGGGTAACTCCCAGCCTGTTTGACTGAGTGACTTAGCTCTCTCCCTACTGCGTTTTGGGACCAGCCGGCCTGGGTCTCTCTGCTCATGGGGAAGACAGAAGTGCCAGCACCTCCGCATACCTTTGATCATCTCCCTCATACTCACTGACATCCCACAGCCACCACTTGTCCCCAAACCCACCCGTACCAAAAGGTGGGCACATAGTTGGGTGTGGGAACAGGCAAGCATGAAGCTCTAGGTCGAGCCCATGGGCCTAGCATGGGGCAGGCACAGTTCCGTTGTAGTCTGCACTTGGAACTTTGTCCTGTCCCCACATTCCCAACACTGCTGAAGAGGTCTCAGAAACACAGTCCTTCAGGCTGCCTCTCTGCTGCTGAGTATTTTGGGTCTCTGGGAAATGAACTACAGCCTACCTCCTTCATGGTTGCTGTGTGTCTGGTCGTCCTCACCCCACTGTGCCTGTCCATCCCCTCTGAGGCCCCGCAGATCTCTCTGCTCTGATCTCACAAACCTGGTGCTTATTGTGGTGGCCTTCCATGCTCTCTCTGAGGGTCCCTGTGGTCTGCAACTGCCTTCCTGAATGCCATTCCCTCTCCTAAATTTCTCCGTCTAGAGGAGTCAGGTTCCATTTCTCTTGAATTCTTTTCTTTTTTTTTTTTTGTGGTTTTTGGGTCACACCCGGCAGTGCTCAAGGGTTATTCCTGGCTCCAGGCTCAGAAATTGCTCCTGGCAGGCACGGGGGACCACATGGGACTCCGGGATTCGAACAGATGACCTCCTGCATGAAAGGCAAACGCCTTACCTCCATGCTATCTCTCCGGCCCCTTCTCTTGAATTCTTTTTGTGTCACAGTATGTATCAAGGGCCTCACATGTACAAGCACTTGGCTGTACCCCAGAGCTACACTCCTGGCCCGAGAGAGTTTCTAGTAGGGTTGAATCAGATTAAACAGTTACTATCTGACCAATTTAGATGGTTAAAAAATTGCCAGTTTCATGTGGTTCAACTCAATGTGTGTTTATTTCGCAGATCAGTTGTAGTGTATTCTGCAGCTGGCCCTTGGCACCTGAGTGCAGAGATCATGTCTAGATTGGGCCCAGCACTCATTTGCTGTGGAGTGACGATTCTCCTTAGCTGCTGGGCAGCGGGACTCCCACTGGGGTCTCAGCTCCAGCCCAAGACTTACTCCAGGCTCTTGCCCAGCCTTGGAGGAAGCCTCTAAAAAGGCTTCTGTGAAAACACACACACACACACACACACACACACACACACACACACACACACACACACACACACACCTACACCTAAAAAGGCTTCTGTGAAAACACACACACGTACACACACACTTACACCTAAAAAGGCTTCTGTGAAAACACACACACACACACACCTACACCTAAAAAGGCTTCTGTGAAAACACACACACATACACACACACACTTACACCTAAAAAGGCTTCTGTGAAAACACACACACACACACACACACACACACACACACACACCTATGAGTCATGAATTTACATACACACACAGGCTTTTCTCGTTGATTTCTTGTCATGAATTTACATAAACACACAGGCTTTTCTCATTTATTTCTCTCTCTCTCACACAAACACCCACCCTCCTCTTGTGAGTCATGAGTATACACACTTCTGTAAGTCCATGTACATGCTTGTACACAACACACATGCACACATACCTGTAGGCTGCCCACTGATTGGCGTTTCCCCAGAAGCCCTTGCAGCCTTTCACCAGGAGATACCAGGAGTCCATAGAGCTCTGGCATCAGAGACAGGGACTCGGCTGGGCCTGCTTTGGGCTAGGCAGCACCCAAGGAAGTGCTTTCTTGAGGGATCACCTGACCTTTCTGCAGGGCCTATTTGTGACTTGAGGTTTTGGTTTGGGGGTGTTGCTGTGTCATTGTTGCTTTAAGATCTCTGGGTTCATTCTCAGGTTGGAGAGGGGTAGCCCTAGCTTACATAGATTTTTCTTTAAACATCCATAGAAAAGTGCTCAGTCCAAGCAAGAAATATCTGGTGGAAGGAAGGACAAAGGGGCCTTCTTGCACCTCTATTCCTGCTCTAACACAGTCTCTTTTCAGGGCTGGCTAGCACAGTGCAGGGGGACATTTTCTAGAGGTTTCTGGGCCCTGATCCCACTCACTGTCTTTTGAGCCAGATAGCCCAGAAATGAGTTGATTGCACTCTTCAAGGTTTTGTCCCCACTGTTGGGGTCCAACTGGGTCCTGGGAGCCTCCCATAGGATGAAATGTGGGGTGTCAGCTCCTGCCTGGAGCTCGGGTATCCCCCAAGTCCTGATGCTCTGGAACCCTAGCATGGGTCCTCTTCACTTTTGAAGAAGGCTTGAAATCTTGGGGGAAGGCCAGGCACAAGGGGGTATAACCAAAGCACAGCTTCGCTTCTGCAGTTTCAGGCTCTAGCCAGCTCAGCCAAGCCCACGTCAGAATTCTGAGTTCTCTAATCTCTTCACCTCAGGAGCCTAAAACAAGTAAAGTAAGAAACAACCCCTAGGGAGAGACCTATCTCACCCCATCTGGTGGGTTTGGGGTGGGCAGAATGTTAGAGCCATTATGGCACCAGGGGTTTGAGGAGATGTGCCAATGGCTGAAGAGTCCATAGCCTGTGAGGTGTGAGCACGGCAGGAAGAGAAAGCCGGAGGTTGCCAGAAGCCATGCAGCAATTGTGTGGCTTGGACACCGTGGGCTGGTCATGGGATGCGCGAAGCTTTTGCAGCTTTACCACCTCTGGGTATTTTCTAAGAGCAGCAGATAGGGGACATAGGGAAGGTAGCTGGGGGCCGGTGCTGACTCACCGAGCCAGGCCAGAGATAGTGATTAGCACTGTACCCCAACTGGCCCCCGGCTGGGGTACCACCTCCACTTGGTCGAGCCCCATGTCTGAGTCATCAGCTGTTCTTGGGCCAAGGCCACAAAGACAGTGGGCAAAGCAAACTCCCCCTCCCTCCATGGACAGACTGGGATTGGGGTTGGTAAGTGATGCAGTGGAGAGAGAGCAGGTGGGTGGGTGAGTGGGGGTCTTTCCTGAGCCTCGAACCATCTTCCCAGCTCTGGTGGCAATCATTTTGAGGAAGCGGACAAGACTCAGGGCTGCAGAATGGAGAGTCCAGCAGCAGAAGCTCAGGCAAGCCTGCTTCTAGGCGAACCAGGCAGACAGCATGGGGCTTCTCACTGTCCTTTGAGGCTTGACAATACAGCGACTGACCTCCGGAGAGCAAGCTGACATTCCTCCATCCTGCACTGTTGGGCAGCTCTCCCTCCCTCTCTAGACTCCAGCCACCACACAGGAACCAGCCCCTCCTTGTGTCTGGCTGGAGGTGAGGGGCTGATCGACCACTTGTTTCTGCAGATCCATATTCCCAGAGGGCGCGTGGGAGGGCGGTTTGGTTTATTGAATGGCAGACACTGTAGCCGCCTGACATCTGGCTCAGCACAGCTTGGGCTGCTCAAGCATGGATTTCCAGAGAGAGCTTTTGCTCACTTTCTCTTCATTTTGCTGCTCTGTCTTATTCAGTCTCTCAGGATGGTTTCTTTGGGCAGAAAGATGGCCATAGTCCTGGCATTGCTTGACCTTCCCCCACCATCCCCCAGCACTGATGAGTGTTTCTCTCAAGGAAGATCAGTGCACCAGCTCAAGCATTGACCCACCCAGGCTCCCTGAGCACTTGAGAGCCTCCCCTCCACCCTACAAAAAATGATTTCCTCATGGTGACAAAATGCTGGACTTGCACTGGGCTTCTCACTTGCTGATAAGAAAGTTAGTGTCTAGCTGGTGGCTTTCCTCTAAGCCCCAGGACATCTCACCAGTGTAGGTGGGATCCCCATTGGTCAGGGGATATCTCCCAACTCATTGTGGCCAGAGGAGATAGTTGTCCTGACTTTGGGCTGCTTGCCCTGAAGTTTGGCCTGGTTAGATGATCCTTAAATAAAGGCCCAGGGAAGGACCTGAAGTAGTGATGGGGCCCTCTTAAGGTGACAGTGGGAAGAAGGGGAGTGATGGGATTTGGGTACCCACCTGACCTCATCCCTCACCAGCCTGGTACTTGAGTCACATCTGTAGCATGATGGCATGTCCATCCTCTCAAACCAATCTCCCTTCTCTGGGGAGCCTCTCAGGTTAATCTGTTCCACCCTGTGCTGGGGAATGATGCCTGGAGACACTCAAATGCTGGTAGCTGCCTTCCAAGTTTGGTGGGTGCTAGGCCCCAACACATCCCTGCTTCTCACTAGATTAGTGAGGAAGGGAGGAGGTTTCTGTGTTGGGGCTGTTGGATAGGGCTATGTATGCCCCATTTCCCAGAGCTCCTGTGTCATCAACCTCTTTTCTCCCCTCAAGGACATTCCCATCATGAGAATCAGTACCATGGGCCAGCAGGGGACCAGCTCCAGGCCAAGCCATCTTCCCATTTAGTCAGCAGTTGAAGCCATCCTTTGAATTAAAGGAAGCCTCAGGGTGTGTCTGAGGGGAGCTTGAGGAAGGGTCTGACAGGAGGCTTGATGAGGGGTCTAAGGAAGACTCTGGGGAGTTCTGGGGAAATATCAGAGAGAATATGTGAGGAGGAATCTGAGGTGGGATCTGAAATGGAATCTCAGGAGGGATCTAATATGAACAGAGGATGTTCAAAGACTGAATTCCCTCAGGAGCCTGGGGTGGGGGTGGTGTCACTGTTCCTTCTCCTCATTCCTATCCCCTCCTGTTTACTTAGAACTGTCAGAGGTAATTCTCTGTTCTCTCTGCTCTCTCTCTCTCTCTCTCTTTCATTCTCAATCTTTCTCTCTCCCCTCCCTCCTTCCTTCACCCTCTTTCCCTCCTGCCTTCTCTTCTTTATTAGCACTTGAAAAGGTATAATGCTTCCCAATTCTGGATTAATGACTAATATGTTGTTAAGTTTTGGAAAAGGCAGAGAGGTATGAATTTTTAAAAAGTCCCCTGTAGTCTTATGACTCAGACAAAGCACTATTGACATTGTGGTGTTTTTTTTTTTTCCCAGTCTCTTTTTCAGAAATGAATGGGTGAGTACTCCTGAGACTATGCCTGAGCTGTAAATATGCTCAGCGCTGTATTCTGCTGTCTGCTCAGAACATTAGGTTATGCGCATCTTCCACGTCATTAGTATTATTTTACAGCTTCATCTTTCAGTTGCTGCGTGGGTTTCTGTGATATAGATGTTCTGAGATTTAGCTCTTCATTATTTTTAATAGGGCTGTCGTGAGCATCATGATCAGTTCTACTGAATTAATGGCAAGAGGTGCAATTGGTTTGCTGTACTGGTTCTTGAGACAGGCTTCAAGGCCCCTTTCTCTGCTTAATGCGCAAATCTGCACACGTTCACCTACCCACCCCACTGCCCAGGTCACGCAGGGACACTCACTACCTTTGCCTTGAGCTCCATCCCCAGGTGTGGAGGTCAAGACTATTTGGCCAGCATCCACCATGCCTTCAGCATCACATTATGCTGGACATGGTGGCATAATGTCCTTTCAGCAGGGGTCACCCCCAAAGGGTGGACCAATCCCAGTGATGCTTGACCTGTCTATGCAGACCTGATGTTTAAGGGTTCTATCTTGGTGGATTTCAGGGTCTCTGGAGCCACCAGTTTTACTGGGGAGACATGTAATGCTGGGGATTGAAGCTAGGGTCTTGCACATACTGGGCATATGTTCTACCACATAGGCTGACTCTCTGGCACTGGAAATACTCTTTTTGTATGGGGTCTCCAAGCAGTACTGGGGGCAGGGATTTATCTAACCTGGCTCAGTGCTTGGGGAGCCATGTGGAGATCAAATTTGAGGTCTCCATATGCCAAGTGCATGCTCCAGCCCTTTGACCCATCTTTCTGCCCCCAGAAGTACCCTTTGAATGAAGCCATTTCTGGGTGGTTTTTGTTGATAACGAGGAGCTCTTCAGGCTAAGTCATCCCTTTCAACTCTCATTGCAGTGGGAAGATGCCTGAAGTGGACTATGTGGTTCTGTCAGAATGGTTTGACTGGATCACGGTACACATGGACGTGGCTATGGATCTTATTGGTAAGGTTCCTCTCCTGCCTTCCTCTGGGCCAGCTTAGCTTCCCCTCCTGCAAAGGGGTGCAGGGCACCTGGCAGTGCTGATCCTCCTCCCTGAGGAAGATAGAAATCTGGGGTGTCTTCAGCTACTGTCCCCTGATTCTCTGTGCCCAGAGAGGAGGAGGGAGCTCACCCAGTTCTCTGGTCTCAGCTGGGTTCCAGGCCCCCTTTAGTGTCACAGAGCCCCCAGGACAGGTGATATAGACAGAAAAAGACAGATGGGGTCAGGGTTGGAGGCCCTGCAGGCTGCACAGGTTGAACAAGGCTTTCGCTGTCCCTGTCTGGGCTCAGAACTGCTGCAGGAATTTCTCCTACTTACCAATCCCTCATGACTGCCTTCACCTCTCCTGAGTCGCTTTCGGGCCCTGAGCAGAGCAAATAGAACTGTTCTTTTTAACTTTTTGGCCATGCCGAGGATGAAACCTCAAGATAGCACCAATACAGCACCTTCTCCCCTTCTTTTTTTTTTTTTTTATGGGGCCACACCCCGTGTGGGGGACTGGTCTTGGCTCCCTCCCTTTGAGTGTTGCTTGAGGGAGGACCAGGTGGTGTTAGGTAAGCCTTCTACCTACAAAGCACATGCTCAGTCATTGGGCCAGCACTCTAGCCCTACTGGTATTGTTTTGTTCAAATCAAAGAAAATCTTTTTTGGGGCCGGGCGGTGGCGCTAAAGGTAAGGTGCCTGCCTTGCCTGCGCTAGCCTTGGACGGACCGCGGTTCGATCCCCCGGTGTCCCATATGGTCCCCCAAGCCAGGAGCAACTTCTGAGCACATAGCCAGGAGTAACCCCTGAGCGTTACCGGGTGTGGCCCAAAAACCAAAAAAAAAAAAAAAAAAAGAAAATCTTTTTTATTTGCTTAGATCTACTTTTTATAAAGATTGAATCACCATGAGATATACTATTACAAAGTGATTGAAGTTTAGTCATTGCAGTAGTTCAAACCCATCATTTCACCATTGTTCATTCCTGCCACCAATGTCCCCAGTTTCTCTCTTGCCACTCCCCTAAGCCTGCATCTATGGGAGAAATCTCTCTTTCTCTTTCTCTCTTTTATCTTCTTTTCCTTTTAAGGCACTGTGGTTTGCAGTGCTGTCCTGAAGTATGATATGTATGATACATATCATGTTACCTCCTTTCAGCACCCAGTTACTGTTGTTATCGTGGATCCTTCTCTGTCCTAACTTCACTAACACTCTCTTACCACCACCACCCCACTTGTGGCAATCTTCCTACCATGGACCAGTCCATCTTGGCCTTTGTCTCTATTATTTTTGGGTATTATTCTCATGCTATGATAATACTCTGCAAGTGAGTTCCACTATTTTCTTTACCCTGCAGTTTATCTCCAGACCACTCCTGAGACCTGTTACCAGAGGTTAAAGATGAGATGCAGAGAGGAGGAGAAGATCATTCCACTGGTGAGTGACCCTGGGATTCTGTCCCAGCAGAGGATGTAGGGGCTCTTGGGCTGTGCCCCCATTTTGACCCTCATACAGGTATCACTAGGTTTGGGTCCCCTTTTCCTGGGCCTGCTGATCTTTACGCCCTCCTCTGGGTCACATCTGATGGTTGAAGGCACTGAGGGCTATGGTGGGCAGGACAGAGGGACAGTCAATGGCACCAGGGCTGGAATGCCTCCCTGGAATAGCCATGGGCCCATTATAGGGAATTGGTGGCTCTGCTCCTGGCAAAAGGTTAGCATGAGAGAGAGCAGGGTGGGTGCATAGGAAGATAAGTGTGGGAGGGTACTGGTCCCTGGGTGCACCTGTTGAGACTTGCCTGAGCCACTATCTCTGGTTGCTGACACCCCTGTAGCCCCCAGAGGAAGAGACTTGCTCTGATAGTGCATGTGTGTCTGTGTGTGTGTGTGTGTGTTTTTCCCAAAGGAATACCTGGATGCTATTCACCACCTCTATGAGGAGTGGCTGGTGAAGGGAGGCCCATTTCCAGTGCCGGCCCCTGTTCTGGTAAGTGCCCTTGTTAGGGCAGGAGAGAAGTTTCTAGGGGGAGGAGTGGCAAGGGAAGAGGTTCTGAAAGGCAAGTTCTTCCACACTCTGGACTTAGAAGGGGGATACAAGAGCCTGGGAGGAACTTTTGTCTCCCAGTTCCCATTTCTGGGCTGGAGAGGAAATGTGGACACCACAGGAAGTTCTGATGGAGGCAGTGAGGGCTCTGGTAGGAAGTTCAGGGAGAGTTTTGGCTCCTGGGGCTGGTGGGTGGCCAAGACCCTGTTTCTGCCTGGAACTGCCATGGGTGTTGCTGTTCAGCACAGGTCTCGCTGCATAGGTGAGTTCACCACCACGGTTGTCTCTAGTTATTGGGGCTGTTTGTAGGGGCCAAAGTATGTAGGATGAACTCTATGCTCAGTTGCTCCACAGCTGTCCTCTCCACCCACTCTTGTGAACTCTACTGTGCCTCCTCTTTCTGTGCTACCTGACTTCTCCAGCTTCCCCACTGCCACCCCCCACTAATGACTTTGGCACAGAGAGAGGCAACCAGAGACCTGGAAGTGTATACATGTCCGAATGGGCTTCCACATGCCTTTGGACTGTCTAGTCTCTGCCCTGGGCTGCTTCTGGGCAGCAAAGTTGCTGGAAAGTGAGATGCTGCTACAGTGGATCCTGCAGGAGGTCAAGCCAGGGCCTGGGAGAGAACTCAGGTGGTGGATCTTTCCTATAGAGTCCTGAGTTCAAACCCTGGTATCAGAAGCCCCCCTGAGCACCATTGGAGTCACCCTTGTTAAATCATCAAAAGGAGGATTCTGACAACAGTGTGTCAGGTGCTTGCTTTGCACATAACAACCCGGGTTCAATCCCTGGCATCTCATATGGTCTTCTGTGCTCTGCCAGGAGTGGTTTCTGAATGCAGAGTCAGAAGTTACCCAGAGTATCACTAAGTGTGGCACACAAACAATAAAATATAAAAAGCAAAGTCATTGGCTAGCAAAAGATGACAGGACAGAAATAGGGGGTCATTCACTGCAGGGGCAGCCCCTAACTTCTCCAATAAGGTAGAATCCAGATGGTTCCATCTGCTTAGACTCAACTGGGGGCCATTAACTGTGACAATCTTTCTCTCTGCCTGGGACCTGGATTTCTCTGCCTCGCCCTTGCCCACCCCCCCAATCTTTGAAGGTTTCTGTGAAGGGTACAAGGTCAAGTACAGCCCTCTGACCCATGGATTTGATTCTCAGGTGCTTGAGGCTGACCACGATATGAAGAATATGTTAGAACTCTTGGAACGAAACCGGGAGCGGATATTAGCTGCAGGAAGTCAGCATCATGGTCCATAGGGCAGAAGACATCATGGCAGGAGCCTGTCCACTGCTGCCTGCTTAGCTGTTAGTAAGGTATCTGGAAAACTCTCAGAAGGCTCTGCCTGTCTAGGCTAGTTTTTCCTAATGGCCTTCCTCCTTGCTGCCCCCATTGGGGAGCATCAGAGAGCACCCACGGGCTTGTTCTCCTCTTTGAGACTCCCAGTTCTGCAGTGCTGAACCTTAGCTGTGCCTGCTTTGTTCAGAAAAGACCCACCTGAGTTTTCACTGCCCCCTGGTCTGATCCTCTATCCTCCCGGGGAGAGGGGAGGAGGCTGAAACTCAGGGACTCCGCAGGGCCCTGCAGCTAGAGACCATGATGGACTCCCCTAGACATTCTATAGACCCAGACAACCTTGGCCTCAGCACCGACCTCCTCACCCTGACCTATGGGGAGACCCTAGAGCAGCTGGGGCTGGTGCCCTGAAACTCTCCTCTCAGCAACAATCCACATCTCCAGACTTTCCAGAATTTCGCTGCTCCATCAGCCTCCAGCTGCTTCCCGGCAGAACGTGGTGTTCCTGTGGCGCCCTCTGGACCCGATGTCCCTGAGTGTCACAGCCAGGCTCCTGGCTTGGTCTCCATGGTGACCAAGGACTTTGCATTAGCAGCAACCTCTGTGACTGGGAAATGGCTTTGAGAGCTTGGCTGATGGGGAGAGGGGTGGGGGCTCATGTACTCAGGCTCCCTGGCCCACCCTTGCTTGCACAAGGACTTTCAGGTGAGACAAGGCTGTGGCACCTCAAGTCTTTTGTCATGTTTAATCACCTGGGGGGGGGCACTGGGCCACAGAGCTCGGGGCCATTCGTAGGGTCAGAGAGATGCTTTGCTTTCTTCATCTGTAACATGTGAGGTACTGAAGATGCAGCCACCCATGTATGAAGGGGGACTATGAGGATTATTATTTTACTTCACATGTCTGTGTGAGAAGGTGTGGATGTAAGTTTCTGTGTGAGTGTGTGTGAGTGATTGTACATATCAGAGAGGTGTGACGTGTGTGGGAATGTGTGATTTTGTGATTGCTAGTGAGCGATGAGTGATGTCCAGGGAGGCTGGGAGTGAGTGTAGCCCATGCAGTGCACTGGCAGCCAGTGGGTGTGAGTGCACAGAGTGAGTGCTCAGAGCAAGCTGGCTCCTGCTCTCTTCCTTCTGTTAGGACCAGTTCTTGGTTCTGGACACCGGCTGAGGGGTGTACAGACTGAGGCACCCAAATTTCAGTGCTTGACCAGAAACCTGGGGAGGTGGGAGCTATTGTACCCAGGACTTGGACATTCCTGGAGCATTTGTAAAGAAATAGTGTAGTATTTTCCCCACAGCTTGTGTAGAGCATCCACTTCTGTGTTGTTTAAAAAGTTTTGTGTTATCTTGGAGTCAACCTGACTAAAGATGTGAAGGATCTATACAAAGGAAACTATAAAACACTGCTCCAAGAAATAAGAGAGGACACGCAGAAATAGAAACACATACCCTGCTCATGGATTCGCAGGATCAACATCATTAAAATGGCAATACTTCCAAAAGCATTGTACAGATTTAACGTGATTCCTCTAAAGATACCCATGACATTCTTCAAAGAAGTGGATCAAACACTTCTAAAATTCATTTGGAACAATAAACACTCTCAAATAGTTAAAGCAATCCTTGGGAAAAGGAATATGGGAGGCATTGCTTTCCCCATTTTTTTTTTTTTTTTTGGTTTTTGGGCCACACCCAGTGGTGCTCAGGGGTTACTCCTGGCTGTCTGCTCAGAAATAGCTCCTGGCAGGCACAGGAGACCATATGGGACACCGGGATTCAAACCAACCACCTTAGGTTGCAAGGCAAACACCACTGTGCTATCTCTCCAGGCCCATGCTTTCCTCAATTTTAAGCTGTATTACAAAGCAATAGTTATCAAAACAGCATGGTTTTGGAATAAAGACAGAACCTCAGATCAGTGAAGTAGGCTTGAGTACTCAGAGAATGTTCCCCAGACATATAATCACCTAGTTTTTGATAAATGGAGCAAGGAAAGCCTCTTCAACAAGTGGTGTTGGCACAATTGTTTAGCCACTTGCAAAAAAAGTGAACTCAGACCCCCAGTTAACACCATGTACGAAGGTAAAATCCAAATGGATTAAAGACCTTGATATCAGATCTGAAACTATAACTAAAACAACATGTAGGTAAAACACTTCATGACATTGAGACTAAAGGCATCTTTAAGGAGGAAACAGCACTCTCCAAACAAGTGGAAGCAGAGATAAGCAGATGGGACTATATTAAGCTGAGAAGCTTCTGCACCTCAAAGGAGATAATGCCCAGAATACAAAAGCCACCCACTGAGTGGGAGAAATTATTCACCCAATATCTATCAGATAAAGGACTAATATCCAAAATATACAAGGTATTGACAGAACTATACAAGAAAAAAACATCTAACCCCATCAAAAAATGGGGAGAAGAAATGAACAGACACTTTGTAAAAGAAGAAATGCAAATGGCCAAAAGGCACTTGAAAAGATGCTCAACATCACTAATCGTCAGGGAGATGCAAATCAAAACTACTATGAGGTATCACCTCACGCCACTGAGATTGGCACACATCACAAAGAAGGAAAACAAACAGTGCTGGTGGGGATGTGAAGAGAAAGGAACTCTTTTTTCACTGCCGGTGGGAATGCTGTCTAGTCCAACCTTTATGGAAAATGATATGGAGATTCCTCTAGAAACTGGAAATTGAGCTCCCATACGATCCAGCTATACCACTCCTAGGAATATACCCGAGGAATGCAAAAATACAATACAAAAATCCCTTCCTCACACCTATATTCATTGCAGCCGTCAGGAGAGATGAAGTTATGAAATTTTCCTATACATGGATGTACATGGAATCTATTATGCTGAGTGAAATAAGTCAGAGGGAGAGAGAAAGACACAGAATAGTTTCACTCATCTATGGGTTTTAAGAAAAATGAAAGACATTTTTAGCAGTATCTCAGAGACAAGAGAGATGAAGGCTGGTAGGTGCAGCTCATGACATGAAGTTCACCACATAGAGTGATGAGTGCAGTTAGAGAAATAACTACACTGAGAACTAGCATAACAATGTGAATGATTGAGGGAAGTAGAAAACCTGTCTCGAGTACAGGTGTGGGTGGGGTGGAGAGGAGGGAGATCTGGGAAATTGGTGGGAATCTTGCACTGGTGAAGGGGGGTGTTCTTTACATGACTGTAATCATACAACTGCAATCATGTTTGTAATCACGGTGTTTAAATAAAGATAATTTAAAAAAAGAATACTGACCTGCAAAAAAAAAAAAGTTTTGTGTTAGAGCTGGCTGCTGCATCTCCAAGACTATGAAAGTGTGATGATAAGTGTTTTATTTAACTGAGCATGCAGGAAGACACCACTGGTGGAATTGAGTGCTTGGCCACAGTTTCAGACCTATGGTAAAAAAAATATTCTATAGCTACCCAGATTGTAATAGTTGAAGTAACTGGCTGGTGTGCTGGATTTTTGTTCCAGAAAGTTAGAAAACTTGCAGCAACTGCTACAGTTAGTGGCTTTCATCTGCAGATCACCAGCCATAGTGGTTCTGTTCAGGTTGGACTGGAAAAGAGTTGAAAAAGATGTGAACAAAGCAAAGCGACAGATTAAGAAATGAGCAAATAAAGCCACACCTGAAATCAACAATATTATTGAAAAAGCAACAGAATTTATCAAACAGAACATCATGATATCCAGTGGATTTGTGGGAGGCATTTTGCTAGGCCTTGCTTTTTTTTTTTTTTTTAACCAAAGTGGATTACAAATCTTTCACAGTAAATTTTAGGTACATAGTGATATTGATTCAAAGGCATTCCCATCACCAATGTTGTCCTCCCTCCACCCCTGTTCCCAGCATGCATCCCACATCCCCCTCCTTTACCACCCGGGTTGCTAGTATAAGTGTCTCCTCTGTGTCTAGCATGTCTGATCATTTTTTTATTTCTACTTAATGTTCATATGACTGTCTGGCCGTGGTACCCTCCATTATTTCCCCCTCAATTTGTGAAGCGAGATAAGATGTTTCAAATTATGTGGTTCTCTTTGAAGAAAAGAAAAAAAATGGGGAAAAAATCAAACAAGCAAAAAATGGGAGAAGTCTTTCTAGAGGTTATAAATAACAGTTTAAGAGAAGAAAGGTAAAAAGGGAGAAACTGAACAATACTAAAAAAAATATAAAAGGGGCCTGGAGAGATAGCACAGCGGCGTTTGCCTTGCAAGCAACCAATCCAGGACCAAAGGTGGCTGGTTCGAATCCCGGTGACCCATATGGTCCCCCGTGCCTGCCAGGAGCTATTTCTGAGCAGACAGCCAGGAGTAACCCCTGAGCACCACTGGGTGTGGCCCAAAAACCAAAAAAAGTAAATAAATAAATAAAAAATAAAACAAAACCTCTGAAAGCACTACAGCAATAAAGATACCAACCACGCAATAACCACGGTCCTGAAATAAACAAACCAAAAACCAAAAAAAAAAAAAAAACAAAACAAAACAAAGCACACAAAAAAAAACCCACATAAAAAAAGCAACAAATAACAATAGCAAAACCAAAAATAAAAGTTATTTTGTGCTTCTCTTTTTTTTTTCTTGCATAGGCACAGTAAATATTGGGGAAATTAGAAAAGGAATTTCTCTTGACCTAAGAGATACAGGATTTCTACGCCCTTGAAGTATACTGTCATGGGAATAACTACAAGCTCCATACATGTTCTTTTATAGGCCTTGCATCTTAAGGACATAAGTGAAGAGACGTGCTCGTGACAAAGGTCTTTCAACATTGTGTGCTGTCACGTGCAGGGAGATGAGAGACCACTAGCTGGACAGTATCAAACTCACAACTTAACATTTTGTCATCATAATCTTAGCAGACTATAGTATCTGCTATAAAACAATCTATGGTTTGTTTGTATACAGTAGTATTCCTGAGCAAACCACGACTTTCGTTTTTTAAAATACTGGTATGCATTTATCTAGAATTTAGCTCAGAAAATATTACTGAAAGATACGGAGGGAAAAGAATCAGTTGGATATATCCCCCAGTGAAATGTTATTCTTGTTTGATCCAAATAAGATGTCTTTCATTGTGTTTTATAGTATATATAGGAGATATTTAAAGATTAGTATTAGAGCTTCAACATTAGGAATGACTTAAAAAAAGATAACTTAAAATCAACTGAAAAATGAATGTCCTTTTGTGGATTTAGAAATCATAGAATCATTACCAGTATTTAAGTTGTCTTTTCTTGTATTTCTTTGCTTATATAATAAAAGAAGTCGGGGCCCTAGCATCCCATATGGTTCCCTGTGCCTGCCAGGGGTGGTTTCTGAGCTTAGAGCCAGGAGTAACCCCTGAGCGCTGCTGGGTGTGACCCAAAAACCAAAATATAAACAAATAAATGTAGAAGTCAGTGTCAAAGAAGACTCCTCTTTGATTTTTCCCCCACTTCCAGCACCCCTCCTGTTAAATAAAATCCATGGATTTGAGATTGCCCATATGCCATGTTTCTAAGACTTTCAGTGGACAGGTCTGATGAAGCAAGATAGGGTAACAGTGGAGAAATAATACACCAAGCAGTCTGGAAAGAGTCATTGGAGTCAGTCTGCTTTTCACTTCATGGCGTCCCTGCCTCATCCTCCCTCTGCCCCCTAAAAGCTAGAACTGCTCTTCCCCCCACCCAGAGATTTTTGTTTTGTTTTGTTTTTGTTTTGGCCACACCCGTTTGATGCTCAGGGGTTACTCCTGGCTAAGCGCTCAGAAATTGCCCCTGGCTTGGGGGGACCATATGAGATGCCAGGGGATCAAACCACGGTCCTTCCTTGGCTAGCGCTTGCAAGGCAGACACCTTACCTCTAGCGCCACCTCGCCAGCCCCGAACTGCTCTTTTTTTTTTTTTTTTTTAAATTCAAACCCAATCCCTATACCAGGAGGTTAAGTTGAGAGAAAAAGAAAAGTAACTATCTAATGGGTTTTTACATATCAAAGGAAGAGGTTACTTGGAAGAGGAAGTTTGGGGAACACCTTTGGGGTTGATAGCTGGGTATTATATCCTCCTCTTTGGTTTTATTTTTTTAAGTAAAATTATAAATTAGTAAGCCTGCCCTGGGTTTGATACCCAGCACTGCCAAAGAAAATACAAGTCTCTATGCCTTTTTCTTTTTAAATATCCTTGTAGCCTGAACAGAACTAATAGTTTTGTGTAGTTAAGTCACTGATTCATTTTAGTAACTAAGTGAATTTTCTTCTAAAAATCCTAATTATGATGTTCTCTTTTCAAAAAGGTAAAATCATATGAATACTTAGTACATTATAATTTTTTATTTGAACAGCAATGATTTTATGTATAATTATTAAATTCTAACTTAAAGAGAATCATCTCTTTAATGTAATCCATAACTTGTGAAACTGTGGATTACAAACTTGTATGGCGTCACACAACTGAACATGGGGGGAATCAGAAAACATCTTTAAAATTTGTTGTAAACTAAATTTCTTTATGGTTTATTATCAATAAATGTTTTGTGCTTTGGAGTAGCCAGTACATCCCAGTGAAGCCTTGCACCTTAAGAGCTGGCGTTGCCTTCAAGAATGATACTGTCAACCACAGCATCAGAAGGAAGGAAGGAAAGAAAGAATGGAAGGGAAAAAAAGGCCTGTGGGGGCAGGCAGGTGGGAGGGAAACTGGGCACATTGGTGGTGGGACACTGGAGATCATTGTATATTGCATGACTATAACTCAATCATAAAAGTAACTATCCTGGTGATTCAATTAAATAATTTGTTTATTAAAAAATAGTTGGAGTTGCTTTTTTCTGCTGAGCCTGCCTACACTCCAAGGACTATAACCTCTTCAGGACCCACACCCGGTAAGATGTCCCTACAATGCACGTGGGGCCAGTTCCTGCCGTGATTGGGTACCCTGAGACTTACAAACCACGGCGGTCTTGCTCTCTGCCTTTTCTCTGCTGAGCCTGCCTACACTCCAAGGACTATAACCTCTTCAGGACCCACACCCGAAATGCGGCCACTCTGCTTCGCTGCCGCACTTATCTTGTAACCCCTGAATTCCATTTCTGTACATTTTAAGAAGCAATCTACAGCCTTGCCAATGGGGTAATTTTGCAGTACACCCCCATATTTACAGAAATCAAGATGGGTCCTTTAATAATCTAAAAACTATGAAACAAATAGATATCCTCTCAAATAAGAAGTTTAGAGTAGAATTATGGAAAATGTTCAGGGAGCTCAAAAAAAAAAAAAGCATTGATAAACTTGACTGGAGCAAAATTAAGCATCAAGAAGATTTGTTGGGCCTGGAGAGAAAGCACAACGGTGTTTGCCTTGCAAGCAGCCGATCCAGGACCTAAGGTTGTTGGTTCGAATCCTGGTGTCCCATATGGTCCCCCGTGCCTGCCAGGAGCTATTTCTGAGCAGACAGCCAGGAGTAACCCCTGAGCACCGCCGGGTGTGGCCCAAAACCCAACCCCCCCCCCCAAAAAAAAAAAAAGATTTGTCAACTGAAATTAGAAATTTTCACACTGAACTAACAGATCAGAAAAACTGAGCTTACCGGGGCCCTTATTCCTAGCCTGAGGAGTGCTGGGAGGCTTGGCAGGCCCCCAGCCGTCCTTGTCTTTTTTCCCTGACTCCAGGCCTTCCCTGGGTGCCAGCTCAGATGGCCAGAAGTGGGTTCAGGTGGACTCTTAGTGGTCCTCAGGTTCCCCCCTCCCTCCGTACTCCAGGGGGGAGGTGCATGGGGAGGAGGGCGGGCAGACATTTGGCTTCCGGTTTCCTCCTTGATTCTGGAGACCAGCTCTTACCAGGTATAGGGTTTTTCTCCCCTGGACTTCAGTCTTTCCCTGGGCACCGGTCTAGGTGGACTCTATAGGGGTCAACAGGCTTTCCCCCTATCTCTCCCTACACTAATGGGAATGTGCTCTGGAAAGAGGGCAGGCTGTTCTAGCACTGGTTTATGTTGGGACAGTCAGTGGAAATTTTTTCTCTTTGTTTTCATATTGATAGTATTGTGTGTATATATTCTATATATCCATAATATCCATCTTGTATTGGGACCTTGATACTGCCCTACAAAGCTCATTTCTAATATTTTACTGCCTCAGTCCCAACCCTTACTTCCCCCCATCCTCCCATGTAGGTGCAGCTCATGACATGAAGCTCACCACATAGAGTGATAAGTGCAGTTAGAGAAATAAGTACACTGAAAACTATCATAACAATGTGAATGAATGAGGGAAAAAGAAAGCCTGTCTCGAGTACAGGTGTGGGGAGTAGGTAGATCTGGGAAATTGGTGGTGGGAATCCTGCACTGGTGAAGGGGGGTGTTCTTTACATGACTGTAATCATACAACTACAATTACATTTATAATCACGGTGTTTAAATAAAGATAATTAAAAAAAATAGTTGGAGTTAGTGGTTAATGGTTACTTCTAGTTTGTACCTGGCACTGCTGAATTTTATCTCCCTATTCCTCTCTGACACTTAGAATAATGCCTTTTTAAGTGTCCCATTTCCTGACTTAGGCTGTGGAGTGTAAAGAGGGTCCTCACTTTCTCCCACCCCTGACTGGCACCCCGGAGAGGGTGGACTACGCAGTGACAGGCTGGCTGGTGGGGGCAGGAAACAGGGAGTCAGTGCTTGGATCCCAGCAGGGGCTTCTCAGGGGTTTGAGCAGGGTAGCCAGGCAGGGTTGAGGTCCCTGAAGAACTGTAGAGGCAAACCAGGGTTGCTGTTGGCCTCCCCCACGCCAGGCCCCAGAGTACAGTCCTGCTCCAGAGTTACCTGGCTTCACTGCCTTGAAAGAAATCCCAAGCAACAAATGCTACTTCTGTCACTTTTGTTCACAAATGAACCTATTTACATTTTTTTTTTTACATTTATGTTTTAGAAAGTTTACATGCAAGCCTAGAACTGTTCCAGAATATTCCAGGTACGTGTTGATTGGAAAACAGCAGAAGATGTTCCCTCTCTGGGGAGGCAAGTGGGGGCCCTGTTTCTCTGGCTTCTGTTTTCGTTTCCTTAAGGCTCCAGCTCAAGGCAGACTGTGGTGCTCTGTTCCAGAGTCAGATGGGTCTGGGGGCTTCCCAGGCCCCAGCTCAGAGACCCCCCCCCCAACACTCTGGAAGTGAGGAAAGGATGCCCCCTTCTCAGCCCACCCTCAGGGGACCTCCCATCCCCAGCCAGCCGCTATCTCTCGCCCCTGATGATGTTGGCCCCCCCTCCTTCCCTGGAGCTCGCATGTCTGGGCGATGAGTAAGATCACCTCGTGGCCTCTCCACCCGAGGAGCTGCAGTTATTACAATAATTGGCGAGCTCTTGGAAATGTCAGCGCCCGTCGCTCGAGGAGGCCTCGATCACGATTCGCATCTTCAGCCTGGGCCGAGCGTGACTCAAGAAAGGGCCTGGCCCCCCCTCCCCTAATCACAGCTCGCCGCCCACGCCTCCTCCTGCACACAGACCAGGGGGGCAGCGAGTGCCACTTGTGGGAATCCAGAATGTTCGTCTGTATTTACAGCGGTTCTGAATTGCTGCGCTGGTGGCTGTTTTCTTCTTCTTCAAGGCCAGCGCCCAGATTCAGTTCCACCGAACCAGGTGTGCTGAGACAGTCTAGGGGCAGCTGGAATTTTGGAAGTTGGGGAACTGCCCCCCCCCCCCAGTACACACTTCACTTAGTCAGACTCAATGGGTCTTGCAGCAGAGACCCCTTTAAACTTTTTAGATTTTGATTTTGGGTTACAGCCGGTGGTGTTCAGGGCTGATCCACGCTTAGGGATCACATCCTGGCTATACTGGGGTAGTGGAGAGCATATATGATGCCAGGGATGGATCCCAGGTCTGTTGTGTGTAAGGCTAGTCCCTACCCACTATACTACTGTCCCAGCCCAACTCTTGTCCTCTTTTTGGGACACCTGGCTGTGTTCAGGGAGTTATTTCTGGCTCCGCACTCAGGAATCACTTCTGTCAGTGCTCAAGGGACCATATGGGATGTAGGGGGTCAAACCCAGAATGGCCACGTGCAAGGCAAGTGCCTTACACACTGTACAATTGCCCCAGCCCCAACTCTTGTCCTCTCTTTGGGACACCTGGTGATGCTCAGGGTTTTCTCCTGGCTCTGCACTCAGAATTTACTCCTGGCTGGCTCAGGAAACCATATGGGGGTACCAAGGATCGAACCTAGGTCAACTACCTGCAAGGGAAGTGCCCTACTCACTATGCTGTCATACAGCCCCCCAAGAACTCTTTAAATTTTATACCTGAGGTCTGGCCTGGAACTCTACAATTTTTCTGACAGTGACTCCCCTAAAACTGGATGGACCCCACAATCTCCAGCCACAGCATATATGTCCTCTGAGACATCTATTGGGGTCTTGCAGCTGCTGGTGATTCTGCCCTTTGAATTCTCTCCTTGGGGGCTCCCACTCCACTCTGGGATCTGGGGGACACGTCAGAACTGGGTTCCCTTTGACAGACCTGGAGGGCCCTGGGAATTTATTTTCTACCAACTTTTGGGGGACCACTCTTGCACACCACCTCTTTAGCCAGGGGCTCTCTGGATCAGGGTGCTATGGGCTTGCAAACAGCTGGCAGGTGCTGTTTGCACCTTCTCTAGGGATTGCTGTCTCCCCTCTGGGCCAGACTGTGCAGGCAACTGGCCTGACAAGGCAGCTAGCTGCTTGGAAACGTGGATCGAAACGTGGGTCCTGCTGAGGAGACTGCTGGGAAGGGCGGCCGGTGCAGGCCATGGTGGTGCGGGCCAGGGGTAACCATGGTAACGGGCCTCTCAGGACCAGCGGGCTTGCTCTCAGAGTTCTCAGGGACCCCTGCTGACCTGCTCTGGAAGAGTCCCCCACCTTCTGCCTATGGATGCTGATCCTCATGGGGGTACCTCTGAAGAGCCCCACAGCCCCTTTATCTCTTTATAAGTGTCCCCATTTCTCTCGAGGGCTCTAGGGTTCACGGGCATGGTCTGTGGCCTCATTATCCTGACAGCCCTACTCTGCTGGATGAGACCCATACCCCAACCCTCTCTGTTGCATCACGGAGCAGCCAGATCTGTTGCAAGATACGGGCAGGTGCTAGAAGTAGAGAGAGGAGAGAGAGAGCGAGAGAGCAAAAGAGAGAGAGAAAGAGAGAGCGCGATAGAGAGAGCAAGAGCGAACGAGAGAGAGACACAGAGACAGAGAGACAGAGACCCTGGCTTTGTGTCTTGGCTCTGAGACCTTGGGCAGGTCACCTGCATTTTCTGGTCCTCCCAGGACCTCCCAGGCATATCTTACCAACGGATGTTTGTGTTAGAACCGCTTAGAATGTGGTCCCTAAGGTGTCAGGAGTCCTTAGACCACATACCAACCACACTCAATGGTTTGGGGGACTACGTGATGCTGGGGATCATGTTACTATTTATGAACCCCAGGCTCTGTTTTTTGCCTCCCCTGGACACAGGTTTTTATTCCCCCCCAGTGCAAGACAAATGCCCTACTATTGTGCTATAGCTCTGGCCCTATGATGTCTTTTTTTTTAATATATATAAAATCTTTATTTAAGCACCATGATTACAAGCATGATTGTAATTGAGTTTCAGTCATAAACAGAACACACCCCCTTCACCAGTGCAACATTCCCACCACAGTTGTTTTTTTCCTCATAAGAAAGGTGGCTGCTGGGAAGAGGAAAGGGCCAGAACCAGGCCTGACTCTCCTGCCCTCCAGCTGGAGAGGAAAGCAGGCGTTCTCAAACCTTCACTGGCAGAGTTCCTGGTGGAACCTGAGGCTGGGATGCCTCAGCAGGGCAGAACCTGAGTGTTTGGTACAGCTGTACTTCTCCTTCTGAGGACAGGACAGTGGAATCTCCCAGCATCTCTACCGGGGTCCTGTTATCTACCAACTCTGACCTGACTGACTTCCCAGGTCTACTCTGGGGGCAGCATCCACATGGACCTTCCACTGAGAAAATTGCAAATTTACTTCTTAACAACTGCCCATATCTCAAAATAGCCTGAGAATCCATGGCTAGGTGGCAGAGCATCCACAGACTGCCTCAGCTTTCCCTTTCCAGGGGTCAGGAATTGAGCCTCCAGGCAAGTAGACATCCCATAGAATCCATGAGGAAACCAACTCAGGGTCTTGGGAAAACTTCAAGATGCAAAGTAAATGCATGGACAGAAAGGAGAGAGAGTAACAGGCCAGGGTGATGATAGCAGTAAAACAAAACAAAACAAAACAAAAAAACCAAAACAAAACCCAGGGAGGTGATAGTGGTAAAAAAACCAGAGGTGATAGCAGTAAATAGGTTAGAGAAGTGATAGCGGTAAATAGCCAGGGAGATAATAGCAGTAAACAGACCCATGCTTGTCAGTCTAGAGATGAAATCAGGATAAAGTTAACAAGAACTATACAAAACCAGACAAAAAAAATTTTGAATAGGCCCCTGAAAGACACCAAACAAAGGACTCAAACAGATGGAGACATCTTGTCCTTTGCTAGGATGACTCAATATTAATCAAAAATGTCAGTTTCTCTAAGTTAATTTACAAATTCACTGCAGTTCCAATAGAAACATTGCCGGCTATTGTTCACAGAGAAAAGCAAACATACAAAAATAACCAGGAAAACCATTGAAAATAAAAAACTGACAGGAGGACCAGCCTTACCAAGACATCAAAACATAATATAAACCCTCTAATGAAAAGAGTGCAGTTCTGATGTCTGAGTGGACAAACAGAACAGGAACAGAAAATAACAACCACAAATGGACCTAAGTGAATGCAGGTGGGGGTGGCCGCGTCTGAAATAATGGGCTGAAGGGGATGTGGGGATTTGTACCCACTACTGAAGGTCTAAAGGGGTGGTTTTAGGAGAAGGGGATTACTAGAGCAGGGGCTTAAGTTCTTATAGGTGGGATGCATGGGCCTAGAAGAGACCCCATAGAACCCCCAGTATGTGTGTGGGGTGGGTGGGAGGGGAAGCCCAGCTTGGGGATCTACATGGGATCTAGACTTTAGCTGGACAGAACCCAGATGTGTGGTATAGGAGCCCCCAGACAGTATTCATATTAGCCCTGATCCTGCTTCTCATTCTCCAGACTGGACGTTAAGCCCACCTGTTGGAGGGACAAGATCTTGTATGGGGGAGGACACTGCCACCTGTCATGGGGGGCTTGGAAGGGTAGACTGCACTCTGGAAGACTTCAGTGAGGCACTTAAGGGTATTGGTGTGTACATGGGTCAAAGATGGCTTGATATGTGGCCAGAGTGTTCCAGTGGGTTCAGCATTTGCTTTGCACTTGGTCCACACAGATTCTTTTTTTTTTTCTTTTTTCTTTTTTTTGTTTTTGGGTTATACCCGGCAGCGCTCATGGGGTTACTCCGGGCTCTATGCTCAGAAATCGCTCCTGGAAGGCACAGGGACCATATGGGATGCCAGGAATCTGCATGAAAGGGCAAATGCCTTACTCCAAGCTATCTCTCTGGCCCCCTGTCCACACAGATTTCTATCCTGGCACCCCCATATGGTTCCTTAAACTTGTGAGGGGGTGATCTCCAGTGCAGATAGGAAAATACCCTGAGTACCAGCAGGTGTGACCTGCTCCCAAAACAAATAAACAAAAAGAGTGGTGGAAGAGGTTTTACTCTAGACTGGCCCAGTGGGGTGAAGAGCTTGACCCTAGCCTGAGTTGAGGTGTAAGAGCTCTGGCTTGGGGTCACTCTGGTCTGCTTCCCTTCAACCAGGTGACAGGGAAATGGGCTGACTGGCAGCTGTGTAGGCCAGGGTGTGTCTACACCCATGTTTCTCTGATGTTTCTGCACCAGTGTTTCTCATTGAGGGACCATGAGCCACCAGGATATTCCAAGAGGGTGAAAATCACATAGCTGCGGGGGGGGGGGCATGAAACAGGCACCAGTTGGTAGAGGTAGGACAGGCTGGGGTGGCAGGAGGGACACTCCATCCTGCTTCTCTGAATAGCTGAAAATGACCTGAGGGTGTAGCCTCAACAGGGATATGGAGGAACGGGGTCCCCAGGGCCATGCATATCCCCCTTCCCACCTATCTAAGGTGACACAGGAGGTCCAGTCAGGGCTGGCAGGGCCCTTAAGTGCTGCTTCAGGGCACTGTCCCAGTGGGGAGAGGGCAAGGAGGACAGGATCCTTGTCAGTCTCTGCCCTGCACTGTTCAGGGGTCTGAGCGTTGCCAGGATGATCCCCTGAGGAGTTGTAGGGGAAGAGTCTGAGCAGAGCCCCCCACCCCACTGCAGTTCTATCCCCACAAAAGAGCTTGCTTCTGCCCCTTCAGCCAGAGCCTGGACACACCCAGCACAGCTGGTGGAGTGTGTGTGTGTGGGGTTGGAACCCTATAAGATGCCACTCTTTCTGTGAGGTGTCCCTACCAGCTGTGCCCCTGAAAGGAGGCAGGGGGATGTGGGTAACCCAAGCATCATGACTGCTTGGGGCCTCATGCCTCAGGGTAGGAAGATCCTTCTGAGACCCGATGTCTTGGAGCCTCTTTGCTGGCCTTGCTGAACCTGGGCCAGCCAGCAGGGGGCGCAGTGCATATTTGTAAAGCAGAGCTGTTCTGCGTGCAGCGTTTTGTGTGTGTGTGTGTGTGTGTGTGTGTGTGTCTGTGTGTGTGTGTGTCTGTGTGTGTGTCTGTGTGTGTGTCTGTGTGTCTGTGTGTCTTATGTGTCTGTGTGTCTTATGTGTCTCTGTGTGTTCGTGTGTTCAGGTAGACCCAGCAGAGGCTCAGTGAATATTTGTAAAGCAGAACTGCTCATTTTGTGTGCAAAGTACAGCTATGTGCCTGTGTGCGTCTGTCTCTGTCTCTGTCTCTGTCTCTGTCTCTGTGTGTTTGTGTGTTTAGGTGGAGCCCATCAGGGGCTCAGTGAATATTTGTAAAGCTGAGAAGCTCACTCTGTGCGCAAAGTCCAGCTGTGTGTGCATGTATGTCTTTCTGTGTGTCTGTGTGTGTGTTCATGTGTTGTGGTGGGCCACATCTTGGGGAGCTTTGCAGGGCCTGTGGTGTTTCTATTCTGAGGACTGTCCCACTATCCTTCCTGAATTTCCTTCCAGTGGGGTTGATCCCCTCAGAACCTGCTTTCCTGTTCCCTTGCAGGACATTTCTTTCTGTGCCTCCCGGGATTGCTTTCCCCCAAATTATTTGCCCCCCAGTTCTTGGTGAGGAACTAGCAGAAACACTTCTGCATAGCCCAGTCTCCCCTTCCTCCATTCCTCCCTCCCTCCCTCTCTCCTGAACAAGGATGAATCACGACTCATCCAGCCAGTCTCTTGGTGATGGTGACGTGCTTGCCCCCCTGGGTCTGTATTTCTCAAAGCGGGAGCGCGCACTGCAGAGGAGACTCTCTGGGCTGCGGAGTGGAAATTTACTGTGTCCAGACATATCTGGGCACAGGGTCCCTGTTCTCTGGCTTCTGGGCACCTCAGCTGCAGGCTGAAGGGGGTGTGAGGGGCACAACCCCAAGATTCTCTTGGATCAGGAGTCCCTTTTAGACTGCATGGTGTTGGGAAACAAGGTCCTCCTGCAGATAACCTGTGCCCATCCCATGCCAGCCCCAGGGGTTCAGGAGGCCCATGTGATACAGAGCTCCCTCCTCTGGGAGTTTGAAGCCCTGGGGTGAGATAGGAGTGGGACTTGGGGTTGTTACCTCCTAGTAGCACAGTCCACAGATGACTGGCTTTTGGTTGTTACTTTCTTTCTAGAACATGATACTGGCCTCCAGCTCTGCTCTAGGAAGGGCATCTTCTGGGCCTGGCCTGGGAGCTGCTGTAGACCTGAGTTCACTCCATCTGGGATGTCAGAAACAGAGGTCTCTGCTCCCTGCATCTATGTCCCCAGCTCCCCAGCTGTGGTGGCTTTTTCTTTTCTGGTGGCTGGCAGTGAGGGGAATGAATCCAGGCCCCTGCCCAGAATTTCACTCTGGTGATCTTGCAAGGACAGATGATGGGACAGAATTCAGAGGCCTGAGGTGAGGAGCTGTGGACAGATGGCCTGAGTAAACTGCTCAAATCAGGGAGAACCTGAAGCAGACTGGGGCTGGAGCTCAGTGACTGAGCACTTGCCTTACAAATCTGAGGCCCTGGGTTCAATCCCCAACAGTGTCAAGGAAGAAGAAGAAAAAACAAAAAACCCTAAAACTAATCCTACAGGAAGGGCAGATTTATCTCCATGTCCCAATTTATGAGACTTTGGTTACTGATAGGGAAAAAGATCAAACACAGCTCCAGTTTTCCCCTCAGAGTAAATACCTGCAGTCACAAGGAGAGAGAGAGAGAGAGAGAGAGAGAGAGAGAGAGAGAGAGAGAGAGAGAGAGAGAGAGAGAGAGAGAGAGAGACTTAAGTCTCTCTTCATTTACATTTTTTTCTCTCCAGGACTGTGATAGTCAATATCTGGAGTCCAATATATTCCTTTTCCTGTCTGTCATGCACATACAGATCTTTGATATTATTGGAAAAACACAACTGTGGGTATCAGATACATTTCTACAATGAACCAAGTGTCAGTGTCCTAATTCCCAGGACTTGTGATGTCACCTTTTATAGCAGGTGATTAAGATTAGGGCCTCAGGGGCTGGAGAGATAGCATGAAGGTAAGGTGTTTGCCTTGCATGCAAAAGGACGGTGGTTTGAATCCTGGCATCCCATATGGTCTCCTGAGCTTGCCAGGAGCAATTTCTAAGTGTAGAGCAAGGAGTAACTGCTGAGCACTGCCAGGTGTGACCCAAAAACCAAAAACCAAAACCAAAACCAAACCAAAACAAAAAAAAGATTAGGGCTTTGAGATGAGGTAAGCAGAGATCGTCCAGGTGGGCCCAATGTAATGACAAGAGTCTTTAATGGAGAGGTCAGAAGGGCCAGAGAGATTGTACAGTGGGTAAGGCCTTGCACACCTCAGAATCTGTGTATGGTTCCCCGAGTGCCTCCAGGTCTGATCCCTGAGTGCCACTAAGTGTGGCCCAAACACCTCTCTCCAAAAGTAAGAGGGATGATTCAGAGTGATAATACAACAGGTAGGATATTTGCCTTGCAGGTTGCCAACCTATGTTTGATCCTTGTCACAGCATATGGGGCCCTGCCAGGAGTAAATCCTGACTGCAAAGGTAGGAGGAAGCCCTAAGTAACACTGGATGTGGTCTAAAAACCAAGAAATAAGTGAAACTAAGAGGGAGTTTGGAGGTACAAGTAGAAGATTAGGTGATAAAAAAAACAAAAAAGCAGTAGAAGAGAAGCAAGAGTCACATTTGCTTTTGACAGAGGAAGGAGTCCCAGTCAAAGATTACAGGGAAACACCTGGGAAGCGTGAGAAAAAGGAGGTTCTCTAGAGCAGTGAGGCTGAGTTTGGGCTCTGGCTTCAGGAGTAGAATGCACTTGGGCCACCTTTGGGTTTCAACCCTAGCTTTCCCTCTCTCTGCCTCAGTCTCCTCATTTGCAAGATGGGAAGAGGTGGAGCTTGGGCATGACAGTTCTCTTGGCTGCAGGCTCTGAGGAGACTGGTCTCACCCACACTGGGCTGGGCCAGCCCCGACTATGCCCACCACACACTGGGACATAGCAGAAGACCTGGATGGGGCACATCACTGGTCTTGAGATTCAGGAACTGATAGACTTGTGTGAGAGGGCAGCACCCCCCCATATTGAACAATGCACCTTGCGGTGCCGATGGAGGAAGATGTGCTGCTCACTTGGGATTTGTATTCAAACAAGCAACTCCCCACCCTGGTCTTGGCGCTCCAAACCTCAGACTTGAAAGGCAAGTGCTCAGCCACTGGAAAAACATAGCCGTGGATATCAGATAAATTTCTACAATGAACCAAGTGTCAGTGTCCTAATTCCCAGAACTTGTGATGTCACCCCAGCCTGCTTTGGGTTCTCCCTGATATGAACACTTTATTAGGGCCATCTGTCCACAGCTCCTCACCTCACGCCTCTGAACACCGTCCCACCATCTGTCCCTGCAGGAGCGTCAGAGTGAAATCCTGGGCAGGGGCCTGGACTCATTCCCCTCACTGCCAGCCAACAGCAGCCTCCAGGAGCTGTTAGATTTGGTGTTAATTGCATTATTCACACTTCCTGGGCTTTTAGAGGAGTGAGTGGTTTAGTGACTCAGCTTTCAATGTCTTCCAGGAGCACAGCTTTGGAGAGAGTGTAGGGCAGAATGGGTGGGATGTACCAGAGACTCCCAGGACTGCTTTGGCTCAAGTAAACTGATGTGTGGGGGTGACCTGGGACCCAGAGAAGGTAAAAGTCTGGCCCAGGGTCCTTGGTAAAATGTTGACAAAAGCAGGGACAGGCTGGAGCCTGGGTCCATGCATGAGCCACCACTGCTGCCCAGCTCATTGTAGAACCAGAGCATAAAGGCCATGGGAGCAGTGTACTAGGTGCTCAAGGCCATGACAACAGGGTGTAACCAGTGTACTTGACAGAACAGAATGTTTTTTCTAATTTGTCATACCTTAATCGCTGCTACAGGAGAGGAGTAGGGCTCTGAGTCTGGCAGGGAAGACTCCCACCTTCAAGAGAAGGCTGGGAGGAGGAAGAGATGCTGTAATCCAGCACTAATACCTCCCAGTCAGGTCATTGTTTTGATTTCTCAGGCTCATACTTGAGAAATACCTTGGGCTCTGGGCTTCTTATGCTCTTTTTGGGAAGTAAGACTTGATAACCACTGAAGTGTGGGCAAAGTATTTTCTTTGAGTATCTCCTATGTCCACAAGTCCCAGTACACATTCATGCGAATTCTGGACATTGCTGCTAGCTCCTGCCCCTCTCTCTGTGCACTAATGGAATAGGGTGCCCACTCAAGATGGCGTCCTAAGAGTCAGGTGTTCATGAAATTCAAGATGGTGTCCATGGAGGATCTGGCACCCATGACACATTCAAGATGGAACCCCAGTGGTTAAAACTCATGACATATTAAAGGCATAAATATATAGTGGCCCCTTGATAGGCAGACTGGTAGGTGGAAGGCAAATGGGGGCCATTGGTGGAGGGAAGAGGACACTGGTGAAAGGATGATTGTTGAAACATTGTATGCCTAAGACCTAATCATGAATGACTTTGTAGTTTTGTAGTGACTAAATAAAAAATTAAAATGGGCTGGAGTGATAGCATAGTGGCTAGGACATTTGACATGCACATGGCTGACTTGGATTCGATCCCTGGCATCCTGTAGAGATGTAATTTCTGAGTACAGAGTCAAGAGTAACCCTTGAGCATGCCTGGTGTTACCTAAAGCCAAACAATTAAAATAAATAAAATATAGAAATCAAATAAAAAATAAAACAATGGCTCAGGGGCTGGATCTAGGACACTGTCAAGATGGCATCCCATGATGTCATGATGTCCATGAGACCACATGGCAGGTGGCAGAGCCACCATACCACCCCTGACTCCAACTCCAGCTGCACCTAAAAGCGGAACCTTTTTTTAAAATTAATATCTTTATTTAAACACCTTGATTACAAGCATGATTATGGTTGGTTTTTAGTCATGTAAAGAACACCCCCCTTCACCAGTGCAACATTCCCATCATCAATGTCCCAAATCTCCCTCCTCCCACCCCACCCACACCTGTACTCAAGACAGGCTTTTTACTTCCCTCATTCATTCTCATTGTTAGGATAGTTCTCAATGTAGTTATTTCTCTAACTACATTCATCACTCTTTGTGGTGAGCTTCATGAAGTGAGCTGGAACTTCCAGCCCTCCTCTCTTTAGTTTCTGAAAATTATTGCAAGAATGTCTTTCATTTTTCTTAAAAGCCATATATGAGTGAGACCATTCTGTGTCTTTCTCTCTCCCTCTGACTTATTTCACTCAGCATAATAGATTTCATGTACATCCACGTATAGGAAAATTTCATGACTTCATCTCTCCTGATGACTGCATAATATTCCATTGTGTATATGTACCACAGTTTCTTTAACCATTCATCTGTTGAAGGGCATCTTGGTTGTTTCCATAGTCTGGCTATGGTAAATAGTGCTGCAATGAATATAGATGTAAGGAAGGTATTTTTGTATTGTATTTTTGTGTTCCTAGGGTATATCATTAGGAGTGGTATAGCTGGATCATATGGGAGCTCAATTTCCAGTTTTTGGAGGAATCTCCATATCGCTTTTCATAAAGGTTGGACTAGATGGCATTCCCACCAGCAGTGGATAAGAGTTCCTTTCTGGGGCTGGAGAGATAGCATGGAGGTAAGGCATTTGCCTTTCATGCAGGAGGTCATTGGTTCAAATCCCGGCGTCCCATATGGTCCCCCATGCCTGCCAGGAGCAATTTCTGAGCCTGGAGCCAGGAATAACCCCTGAGTACTGCCGGGTGTGACCCAAAAAACACACACACACACACACACACACACACACACACACACACACACACACACACAAAAGAGTTCCTTTCTCTCCACATCCCCGCCAGCCAACACTGCTTGTTCTCATTCTTTGTGATATGTGCCAATCTCTGTGGTGAAAGGTGGTACCTCATAATAGTTTTGATTTGCATCTCCCTGACGATTAGTGATGTGGAGCATTTTTTCATGTGCCTTTTGGCCATTTGTATTTCTTTTTTGTCAAATTGCCTGTCCATTTCTTCTCCCCATTTTTTGATGGGATCAGATGTTTTATTTTTTTTTTCTTGTAGAGTTTTGTCAGTGCCCTGTATATTTTGGATATTAGCCCCTTATCTGATGGGTGTTGGGTGAATAGTTTCTCCCACTCAGTGGGTGGCTCTTGTATCCTGGGCACTATTTCCTTTGAGGTTCAGAAGCTTCTCAGCTTAATATATTCCCATCTGTTAATCTCTGCTTTCACTTGTTTGGAGAGTGCAGTTTCCTCCTTAAAGATGCCTTTAGTCTCAATGTCATGGAGTGTTTTTACCTACATGTTGTTCTATATACCTTATGGTATCAGGTCTGATATCAAGGTCTTTAATCCATTCGGATTTTACCTTCGTACACAACGTTAGCTGGGGATCTAAGTTCGCCTTTTTGCAAGTGGCTAGCCAGTTGTGCCAACACCACTTGTTGAAGAGGCTTTCCCTGTTTCATTTAGGATTTCTTGCTCCTTTATAAAGATTTAGGTGATTATATGTCTGGGGAACATTCTCTGAGTACTCAAGCCTATTCCACTGATCTGAGAGTCTGTCTTTATTCCAATACCATGCTGTTTTGATAACTATTGCTTTATAATACAGTTTAAAGTTGGGGAAATGATTGCCTCCCATATTCTTTTTTCCCAAGAATTGCTTTAGCTATTCAAGGGTGTTTATTGTTCCAAATGAATTTTAAAAGTGTTTGATCCACTTCTTTGAAAAATGTCATGGGTATCTTTAGAGGGATCACATTAAATCTGTACAATGTAAAAGCAGAACCTTTGCTTGAATCATTTGGAGCCTGTAAATGACTCCTTCTCTTATTTACTTACTTATTTATTTATTCTTGGTTTTCGGGCCACACCCAGTGATGCTCAGGGGTTACTCCTGGTTATACACTCAGAAATCACTCCTGGCTTGGGGGACTATATGGGACGCAGGGGATCAAACTGTGGTCCATTCTAGGTTAGTGCATGCAAGGCAAATGCCCTACTGTTGCGCCACTGCTCTAATGCCAAATGACTCCCTGATTAAATTGGATATATGGGGGTGGGTGGTGTCAGACCTCTGGTAGCAACCAGTTGAGAGGCAGAGACTCGGGGAACCCCAGGATCTCCTGAGCTAGGCTGTTGAGGACAGGCGGTGGTCTCATGGCAGTTGGAGGGTCCTGCAGGCCTGGAGAGAGCCAGGGCACAGATGAGAAGCTCCCAGAGCAATGGCTTTACTCACCATCGACCCGACTCCTGGCTGTCTATCAGGGTTCAGACTGGGTATACCTGGGCACTGGGTGGGCTGGGAACACCTGAGCAGACCTGGAGAAATGCTGTCAGGTCTCAGACACAGACCTCCTTATACTCTCACAATCAGAGCCCATGTGGCCTTCAGGTGGGCACCGATGGGGGCATATGCATGTGTGAGGAGTATGGGGGTGGTTCTGAACTCTGAGTTCATTCTGAGTGTTAGGGGCTTTCATGCATGACCATCGTGGTCACCTGGTGGGTTTGGCCTGCACTGGGGCATGAGTGACCATCCCTTAGTGAAGGGTATAGAGACCTGAGAATCTCAAGGCAGGAGGTGACCCGGAAAGGGGTTTAGGTGGGGGACAGAGATAGCACAGCTAGTGAGAAACTTGCCTTGGATGTGGCAGACCCAGGTTGGACCCTTGACACCCCGTAAGGTTTCCTGTGCCTGCCAGGAGTGATCTCTGAGCTCAGAATCAGGAGTAAGCCCTGAACACAGCCAGGTGTGGCCCCAAAAGAAAATTTAAAATATAAAGCTCACCTTGACACACTTTCCTCAGTTCCACTTAACTCCTCCCTGTCGTAGTGGGTTCCAGGGCTCAACACCACTGTACCCTCTGCTCCCGCCCCGCTCTGGCTCTTTATGCTCCCATCACCCCAGACTGATGGTCTCACCTCCCATTTTTTTTTTTGGTTTTTGGGTCACACCCAGCAGCTCTCAGGGGTTACTCCTTCCTCCACACTCAGAAATAGCTCCTGGCAGGCCTTTGGGACCATATGAGATGCTGGGATTTGAACCACCATCCTTCTGCATGCAAGGCAAATACCCTGCCTCCATGCTATCTCTCTGACCCCTCA
Organism: Suncus etruscus; assembly: GCF_024139225.1. NCBI lineage: Eukaryota > Metazoa > Chordata > Mammalia > Eulipotyphla > Soricidae > Suncus > Suncus etruscus. The sequence goes on along the minus strand of NC_064861.1, from coordinate 60,925,970 downwards.
CATCCCATTTTTTGAGGGAGCCTTTTTAAATCCTGGATGTGCCCCTCTGCCCATTTCTGACCCCAGTGCTTTTTATGGGCTCAGGACTGTCTCTGTGTGACCTAACAGCATGTTTGTGGGAGGAGGAAAGTGGATAGACCTGGGGCTGGTGGTGTCTTTATGAGTTTGCTATTGGGTGTCATGGGGGCTGTCTCCCCCTTCACACACCCCCGACACAGGTGTATTCCCAGGTCATAAAGATAGCCCCTGATCCAGGCATGCTGGTGTCTGGGAGGACAGACAAACAGTAGTTTTTGTAGCCAGGAATTGCAAGGTAGGGAGGTAGTGCTTAGGTTTAGGAGGTGAGAGAACAAAATTGTGGGGAAATGTGTGAAGTGACTCCTAAAAACATAATATTTGAGTGGATTTGACCTCATGCAGATAAGCCCAGGACCCAAGTGGCATTTTTTGCTTTTTTCTTAGGAATAGGTGGTGGATTTGAAGGTGGGAGAAAGGCATCGCTGCATTTTTCTGGGGCTGATGCCTTGGTCTGGGACCATGACAACAGATGGTCAGCAGGTGGCAGCATAAGATTAGAACTGGGCGCCAGCTCCTGTGTCCCAGGACCAGTGTCAAGTCTTGAACTTGTAGCTCCACTCTCCTGCACCCATTCGGATTTCTTTTTTTTTTGTTTGTTTGTTTGTTTTTTGTTTTTTGGGCCACACCCGGTGACGCTCAGGGGTTACTCCTGGCTATGCGCTCAGAAGTCGCTCCTGGCTTGGGGGACCATATGGGACACCGGGGGATTGAACCGCGGTCCTTCCTAGGCTAGCGCAGGCAAGGCAGGCACCTTACCTCTAGCGCCACCGCCCGGCCCCTTGTTTTTTGTTTTTTGGGCCACACCCGGCATTGCTCAGGGGTTACTCCTGGCTGTCTGCTCAGAAATAGCTCCTGGCAGGCATGGGGGACCATATGGGACACGGGGATTCGAACCAACCACCTTAGGTCCTGGATCAGCTGCTTGCAAGGCAAACACCGCTGTGCTATTTCTTCGGGCCCCCCATTCGAATTTCAATGGGACCAGGGGTGGCTGAGGAAGCCCATGACAGATCAGTGACTAAGGTGTCTTTTGGAAAAGGAGCATTTCCAGAGAGGGGGAGAAATTCATAGTTTTCCATCTAAATCACAACTGAGCCCACTGCGGAGGAAAGGGGGGGGGAGGGTTAGCCACTAGGGTGCTGAGGGTGTGGTTGTTAAGTACAATGTGTGAGCTATGAACTTGAATGTAGTCACTGGCCCTTGACGAAGATAGGTCTCAGAAGTGACACGTGTTTGTGGAGTTAAAAAAAAGGAAAGAATTAGGGGTAGGAGACATGGTTCTAGGGTTGAGCAAATGATGCCCAGAAAGGGAGAAATCTGTCCTCAGCACACTGAGATGGGCTGAGTGCCAGGAGAGCTGACTACAATACCTCTAGGTGTGACCCCCAATTTCCTCCCACCATACATCCCAAGTAACTCAGGCTCAGGCAGAAATGGCTGCACCCATTTCTGGTGCAGGGAGGGGGCCCTGTCTAGTGCCTGGCACTGCACGGTTCCCGAGCAACATTGGGTATAACTGGTGGCCGCCAAGCATTGTTGTGGGAGGTTCGGATGTCCCATTTCTGTCTACAAGACAGAGATGACCAGACTCCAGTTAGGGACCTACTGAGATCTTCAGGCTCCTGTTTGCATTATTTACTTACTCATACCTAGGGAGGAGAGCAGGGAATGCGGAGTATCAAACAGCTGGAACCAGGTTATTTTTGACAACATTTAAATCTTTATTGAGATGATACATATATTTTGAACACAGAAAAGGTACATTGTTGCTTTAGAGGCGCCGAATCCAGGAACAAGGAAAGCGTTGAGCTGTTCACTCACACCATTGACAAGGGTTTACCCCTTCCCCCCGCCCCCACCCCCCATTCCCAGTATTCCCCAGAGTTGGTAGAAAGCGGGGTGCGTTGAAGAGGCTTGTTCCTGGAGAGCAATAGAAAAGCGATACAGTACACCAGACAGGGGGTTCACCTAGAAAACAGTACGGCACGAAGGTGGACGGTGACAGAACACTGTAAACAGGCCCCTCCCCTGCGGAGTCAGGCTCTCCGACACCAGGGACCTCTGGGCGGAGCCCTTCAAGTTCTGCACCAGGAATTTTACATCTAAGGAAAATACTCAAGTGTCATCTTGGTTCCCCTTCTACCTAAGAAAGGGAATACTAAATATTTAGCCCTTCGTTGGAGACAATAAAACACAAATGAGGTGACAGCTGGGGTGCTACTGCTTGGGAGAGAGGCGGGGGCACACGGGGATTGGTGATGCTAGGACCCCATTCAGAGACACTCGGTTCCAACCTCTGGCAGGCAGCTCTTCAATTCGCCCCATTTCTCCTGGGGTTCACAAGCCAAGATCTGGCGTCTCTATCACGTGTCCCCTTTGGGCAGTGCCAAACTGACCAAGGACAATGCCAGCTGTGACTGCCGAGGGTCCTTCTCATCCCCGTGGCCCGGGGTAAGGCTTCCAAGCCGATTCCGCTAGCACCACCAGACACGGCACTGGGGTGTGTGGGGGAAAAGCAAGGCAGACTGGGAGCCTTCAGGTTGTACCTGGGTTCCCAGCTCATGTCCCTCACCCAGTAAGTAGCAGGGCAGTGGTGCGATAGCCCTTCTGTCCTGCAGTTAGGGAGGAACAGCCAGTCGCTGAGCCTCCCCAAGGACAAGCTGCCCTGGGTGAGTGGGGGACAGGTTACAACAGCGAGGGCACAGCAGTTCTACAGGCAGCATCAAAACGTGGGCAGAGGCTACCAGGCGAGGCAGAGACAGACTGATGGGGGGGATGATGGTAATGGCAGGAGCAAAAGCCAGTCCTGCCCGCCTCCCAGCACTGCCCAGAGCCTGGCACACAGCTGGGGAGAAGGTTCTCAGTAATGAGACCTTCTCATATGTGTGAGTGTGTGTTCTCATGTAAGTGTGCATGTATGTATGTATGTATGTATACTAGGTGTGAATATGCATGCCAGAGTGCATCTGTATACGCTAGTGTGTGTTTGTATAGAATGTGTGTGTAATATGTTTGTGTATGCACCAATGAAGGTGCATATGCATGTATGTGTGACTCTATGGGTGTATATTGTGTGTCTTTGTGCACAGATGTTTATCTGTGTACATCGTGTGGGTTCGTGTGCAGGCATGCATCTGTGTGCAGAGGTGTGTGTTTGTGTGTATGTGTGTGTGGTGTGTGTGTGCGTGCTCTAACAGATGAGGTGAGGCACCTCAGGGGTTGGCAGGACCTTGCTGCTGATTCACTCACGCTCCTCTCTAGGACGAGGCTGGGTGCAGATGGGTGAGTCTCGGGGACTCACGGGCCCTGGCCCCGGCAGCGGCAGCAGGCTTGAGCGGGGGTTGGCGAAAATCAGCTCATAAGGAGGCGGAGGCTCTGTCGGAATGATCTGCACCTGGGGGATGCGCTGCCCCTGCTCAGCTCCATAGCCATCAGGGCCACTGCCAGACTCCAGGGTGGCTGGATTCAGGATGACAGGCGGCAGGTTGGCTGGATTCAGATGACCAGCCTCCAGGGCACCCGGATTCAGGACACCAGGCTGCAGGGTGATTGGATTCAGGCTGTCAGACTGCAGTGGGTCGGAGTCGAAGAGCGAGTAGGGTGGTGGGTCATCAGTGGGGATGTAGATCTGGGCCCCCGACCCCAAACAATCTTCATAGCTGGAAGAGAAGAGGCTGAATTAATGGAGGGTGTGAAGGGGGAGCTGGCCTTAGGTCACCTGCGGCAATGTGCTGCCCTGGCTTGGACCTGGCCAGGCTACTGTTGTGTTGGTGTCCACAGGTCCTGACCCCAGAATGCCCCCATAACAACCTAGAGTCTGAGGACTTGAATTTATGGAGCTGAGAGTCTCAAGACAGATGAGAATAGCAGCTACTGAACTCTGGGCTCAGACTGCTCCTGACTATGGGAGACTATCAGGGCAGACCTGATACTGGATAAGGAACAATTTCAGGTCACACCAAAACTCCCTTTGAGTTTAGAAGAGATTCTCTGGGGCCTTCTGGGCAAAAAAAAAAAAAAAAAAATTGGGGGCAGCATGCAGAGTATTGGTGTGTTGGGGTCTTGTGGGGTCTCAAGCCTCTTCTCTTGCTGATTGGGAAGGGGAATCTATGTGCTTTTGTGGGGAGGAAGACAAGAAAGTCATTGGGCCCCAGAAAAGAAACCTTCAGTGGAAGAGGCCATAATGGCTAAGTGCTGTTTGGACACAGGATCCCCTAAAGGGCAGGATTATGCTTTGGGGGCACATGTTGCTCTTCTGTGTCAGGTTTTTGATCTCCTCTTCCCACTGGCTCTGGAACCCTTGGGGCCTGAGACTCTATGAGAAGTCTGCCCATTCCCAAGGCAGTGGCTGCAACTGAGGCCACCAAGACTCCCAGTCCTGCTCCCACCATGGTCTAGTCAACCCCCGGTCCTGCCCACATCTTATCTGTCTCCCCCATCTAACTGAACCCCGCCATTTGCTGCTTCATTACTGACTAGAAGCCTCGCTGGGGCCCAGCAGTGGGTGGGTATTTCCTGGGGTGTTCTCTTCAAGGAGGCTGAACTTGGGGAGAAGGGGCTTTCAATCACGCCATACCCCAGAAAGCCAGTTTCCCATTTAGGAAACAGATAGGGGGGCACATTCAGCTCTGTAGCACAAAGGAGCAAATGGAGGCCATGGGTCTCACCGGAAGATGAGAGGCAGAAATCTCCTTGTTGAGGGCTTCACTTCCCTGCCTGGGGTTTCTGACCCCCCACTCTAAAGGTAAGAGTTCCTTCTAGTTTTATGCAGGCCCACTCCCTGCTCCCCATTCCTCCCTTAGCTTCCTTGTCACATTTGACCTTTAACCTGGAAGTGAACAGGACCAGAGTAGCATGAGGCAGAATTTCCTCAGGACATGTGGACTTCTGTGCCCTTATTAGCTTCCTACTGTTACTTATAGCTACTCAGGAACTATTTCCAGAACCTCAGGCCTGAATGGGCCCCCATGACCACTGTGATACATTCTTGTTCCATCTGCTAAAGGGACAGAACCTGGCCTACTACAGCCCTGAGTCCCTACCCACACTACAGGGTATCCTTCTGAGAATCAACTGAGATCCTGGTTTCCTCCTTCCCCATGTCCCCCTCACTGGGATATGTCAATTGGACCCACAGAGCAGGTCAATTAGCATTGGGGAATGCTGTTTTCATGAAGGGGTGCTCAGGACCCTGCCTTCACGTGTCCTCCTCTCCCACATGACCCTCTTACCGTGGAGGCATGTCTGGGTAGAGAGGATGGTTCACTGGGCCATTCCTGTGTCCCCGATAGCTGAAATCCAAGGCCTGGGGCCATTCCACATTGGAGCCGCAAATGTAGCTTGGGTTGCAGTTGAAGTTGTTGGGCCAGTTCCACACTGAATGAACAGACAGATCTTTAGCCCAGACCGAGGCCTGTGCCTCTTGGCTTTGTTCTCCCCATCTCCCCATGCACAGCTGTTTCTGCCTCCTTCAGGGATAGTCTTAGCATGTGAGCACTATTGTTGGGCCAGACATTGGGTGTTCAAGGGAGGCAAAGTTGGCCTTGTCCAATGAGGTGTGAATTGGGGAACCCCTGCCCTGCACATTGAGCTTTGGGAGACATTGTCCTGGAACTCCAGAGAGGGTGTGAAGGTCTGGAAGGACTTTCTGGAGGAGGAGATCCCTGAGTACTGTCTTTGATAGGAATGAGTCAGGGGAAAAGGAGTAGGTTAGACAGAGGGAAGGTGCAGCCTAAGGCCAGAAAGGAGATGAGAGAGAAGATGAGGGTGGCATAAGGCCAGGATGTAGCCCAGGGCTAGAGAATATGTTTGCATGGGTAAGGGTCAGGGTTTATTCATTCACTAGCACCAAACAATTGAAGTGTGATGTGAAGCATGGAGCTCTGGAGTTGGGCTGGGAAGAAGAAGAAGGAAGAGGAGGAGGAAGAAGAGAAATGGGGAGAAGAGTGTGGTGCCAGGAGGAGGCAGAGATATTGGAATCTTGCTCTATTCTCCCACACACCCTCCCCTCTCAGTGCACCAGAGGTGTTCCTGCAGGTTCTGGCCTTTCTGCACACAGCATTCTTGTGGGGTTCTTTTCTGAATACTAGCAGCTCCAAACCTCTGATAAGTCCTGCAGCTAAGAGAGACATTGCCCTTTTGCACTCACAGCCTCGCAGCATACAATCTCTCTTCTTCAGAGAGGCTTGGCCAACTGCTGCAGGTCACAGCGCCATTCCTGTAGGTCCAGGGGGCAGGGCTTGACTGAGGTCTGGGTGTGTCTGGGGCGGGGCATATGTTTGGTCCCGCCCCTTCTGCAGACCCATGCAAACCTTGGTTCTATGCTTTCTTACTTCATGGCTAAGTTCCAGACTGCCCCCCCACTTCCTCCTCATGGCCTTCCCACCATTGATACAATGGTGAGGGTAGACTAACTGACCAGAGGGTTATCTGGAGCTCCCATGACCCTCACTTTCTCCTATTTGTACCATCTTTAAGTTTCTCTACTTGAACATGCCTCACTTGTCTCACAGCACCCTGGGGAGCTGAGGGAAATGAGGTTCGCTTCCACTGGGCACCAGAAGCAAGATGAGAATGTTTGGGGGAGAAACACAAGGAGGCTGGACAACATGCACTGGGAGTGCCTTCACTGCAGGTGTGGTAGCACCCCTTATTCTAGGAGCGGGGCTCTCCTGCACTAGCAGGCAGACTCCTTAATTCCTATTCTTCATCCCCATACCCTGGGAGTTGCTGTCCTCTGGAGAGAGGCTGAGGGGTTCACCTGACTGACCCCAATCCTAGGAAGACCAAAGCTGGTCCCAGACATCCCCCACCTGTGCCTTCCTTCTTTCCTACCTTCTATTCTGCACAGACTTCAAGGGTTCTAGATTTCAGAAGGATGCCCCATTCCCCCTCAGGGGAGGCAAACTTGAACTCCCCTTCTTCATCACAATGAAGAAACACCTGGGGTCCTACTGAACCCCAGTCTAGGTAAACCACTGTTGTCTGGGCCCTTGCTACCACACCACCTCACTCACTCTCCCAGTTCATGACAGACACCCCCTGTTCACCTTCTCAGTACAGCAGAGGAGCTGCAGTGCCCAGTCCACCCAAGCCCCACACCTTTCCAAGGAAGGAAAAGTGTTTTCAGCCCTCTTTACTCTCTCCTCCTTCCAGCTGCTGCCCTCCTTCTGTCTCCTCCTCCTTCCTTCCCATCCTTCCCTCCTTCCTTCTCCCTCCTCTTTCCCCGCAACTCACCTCCTTTCCCTTTCTCCCCCTCCTTCCCTCCCTTCTCTCCCTCCATCCCACCTTCCTTCCCTCCTACCGTCCCTCCCTCTTCCCCCTCCCACCTTCCCCTCCCTCCTCCCCTTCCCTTTGTCTCTCCCTCCTCTCCTCCCTCTGTCCTTCCCCCCTCATCCTTCTCACTTTCTGTCCCTTCCTTCTTCCCCTCCCTCCCTCCGTTCTCTCTCTTTCCCCTCCCTCTCCTCCTTCCCTTCCCTCTCTCCTTCCCTTCCTCCTCTCTTCCCCCTCCCTCTCCCCTTCCTCTTCCCTCCCAACTCCCCCTCCAGCTCCCCTCCCTCTCTTCTTCTCTCCTCCCTTTCTTCCCTCCTCCCCCTCCCTCTTCCCCTCCATCCTTCCCTCCTCCCCCTCTACTCTTCCACTCCCTTCCTCACTCACCCACTGCCCAGGCTGGCGGAGGGGTAAGGAGTTTCTGGCTATGAGGATGAAGCCTGGCAGTTCTGGCACTTGCTGGGACCCCCTTCTGGGGGTAAGGCAGTGTAATGCAGCCATCCTGCCAGGGCTCTGATGGAGTGTGGAGGCAGAGACAAGCCAGGGCAGGACAGGTGGGCAGCACAGGGTGTGTCAGGAGGAGGCAGGGGCTGAGGGAAGGGCACAGGCAAGAAGGTGCCCATAGATGGTATCAGGAGAGGCTGGGCCCAAGGGCAGGCTCGAGAGGAGCCCCCGCCCTGGTTTATCTAACGGAGCTGGTGGAGCTGGCGGTTCTGTTCTGGCAAACTTTTGGCCATTCTGGGCCAGTGGATCCTTCTGGGATTAGTCACATGAATTGCTGCTCCTGTGTAGGGATTGGGAGCTCTGGAATCAGTTCTGACTTTCCAGGTTGGTTCCCTCTACCTGGCACCCCAACCCCTGCCCTCCTGTCTGTCTATCCAGCCATCCACCCACCTCCCTGACCCAAACACCACCCCACTCATGCCTCCACCCACCTCCTTCTGCACCAAATGCCCCCTGACCATTGTGTTTCCCAGCCCAGCCCAGCCTACCCCTGATCACCCCAGCCTGCCTGTCAGCCCTTCCCTTCCACACTTTTTCTGGGCCAGCTGCAGGAACAGCTTGTACCCAGTGGTCAGTACCGGGGAGCAGTAGCCTGGCCCCCTCTGGCCAACAGCCTCACCCTCTTCTGCCCCTGAAATCCCCTGGGGTGTAGCTGAGAGCATGGCATTGCTCTTCCTCTGAGCTCTGGGCACCTTTCCTGAAAGCGCTGTTGCACCTTTGGCCTCTCCCCTCTGCCCCCAAGTTGCATGAGACTCAGATGGGTGTCCCAGGGTCTTGCTGGGCAGTGACTCACTGAAGTCCTGATTCTCATCATTGTCGGAGTGGTGATCATCATTGTCCGAGTGGTGACGGCGGCGCCGGCGTTGGCGCTGGAGGCGTGCCTGGCGCTCCCGAATGATGCTGCCCGCTAGGATGCTGGCACAGGAGAGGAGGAGCACAATGCCCACCACAGCGCTAGCCACCAGCACTGGTGACAGCAGTAGGCTGTGATCATAGTTCGCCACGACGTTGGAGTAGAAGAAGTTGCCAGATTGGTTGTACAGGGCTGAGAGGAGAGAAGAGAGGAGAGAGAGAGAAGAGAGAAAAGAGAGGAGAGAGAACGAGAAAGAAAGAGGAAGAGAAAGAGGAAGAGAGAAAGAGAGAGAAAGAGAAAGAGAGGAAGGAAGAGAAAAAGAGAGAAAAAGAGAGAGAAGAGATCCTGATTAGAGTGTCCTGAGGTGCTGCCACCAGGATTCCTCCTCCATCCCAGCATTTTAAAGTGGGAAGATGTTGGGGTTGTGTGGGGAATGCCCAGGAGAAGAGGAAGGCGTGTGGACACCAATGCCCTGGGAGGGTGAGACCTACTGCCTGCTTTCAGGATTGACTAGCACCTTGCAGTGCCACCTAGTTGCTTCTGTTACAGATCGGGCTGAGGCTGAGCATTGTCAGTGAACACCTACAAGGCCAGCACCTCAGTGGCAGTGACCAAGCCCAGCCCAGGCTTCCTGCAGCACATTCTTAGGCACAGTCCCCTGAAAGGCGGGTTGTGTGTTCCACTGTCCGCAGAGAGTGAGAGGGATTCTCATGCCCCCTGTCTGGGTAGAACAAGAGACACAGGTTCGACAGCAATTCCATTGCAGGAACTAATCTACACACAGTTGGGAAGGTATAACAGGCCAGAAACTAACACTGCAAGCTGTTCACCCACAAGCTAGTCGCTCCACCATGTTGAACCACGAACCAAATGGCAGCTCCTCCTCCAGGCCTCCTGAGTAGCATTTATTGGGATGAACAAAGCCCACCCCCAAGGGGAGGGGCAAAAGCTAGATGAAGAGGCACTCGGGAAACATCTTTTTAACAAGAAAACTAAAGGAACGACTCTAGAGACATCTAATTAGAAGGCAAAATGAGGACCAAGCCAACGGCCTCTACCAACAGTCCCCTACCCAGAGTAGCCCTGCGTGGTACACCAGCACCTTGGGGTCTCTGTCTCATAAATAAGATAAGGAGCTGGAAAAGTTCTCGAATGCCTGATAGTAACAACCCAAACAAAAAAGGTGGAGGAATGAGAGAGAGAGCTAGGAGGAACTTAGTTTTCACTGGTATTTTATATGGAAAGTTCTAGAATAACCTCCAAGGCACTGTCAGAGTTAAAATAAAAAACAATTACTAAAAGAATTAGTAGACATTTGATTGAAATGTACAAAATAGAAGAACAACACATTCTAAGTGTAAAAACCAGTGGATGTAAACCCAAGATAATCCCCTTCAGCATTAGATTAGACCTTGCAGTCAATGGGCAGAGATATCAACTTGGCCTGAATCCACCATTCAATTCTCTTCTGTCTCCAGGAGCCTCGATTTGGAACAGTAAAAGGATCAAAGAGATCCATGGCTAAAGGTCCCTAAAGAGCAGGAGGACCCAGGAGACAGCTCAAAGAACTGCTGTGCATTCAGGTGACCATGGTGAACACAGGACCCTGCCCACTCCTCAGCTTTCAGGGCTTCCTGGGCACAGCTCCCCTTCCCCCCCATCCACAAAATGAAAACCAGAGCAACTACATGAACATTCAAAAACAAAACAAGTCTTTAAAACAGAAGATGCCACTAGAGGTAAGAGGGACCTTTTTGTTTATATTTGGATGGGTGAAGCCAGAGGTTACTCCTGGCAGGCTAGGGGGACAATATGGGATGCTGGAGATCAAACCCAGGTTGGTTGGGTGCAAAGCAAATGCCCTACCCACTGTTCTATCACTCTGGTCCCTTTAAGAGGGACCTCCCCCCCCCCCTTTTTTTTTTTTTGGTTTTTGGGTCACATCCAGTGGTGCTCAGGTTTGAGCACCTGGCTCTGCACTCAGGAATCACTCCTAGGGGTGTGTGGAGGACCATATGGGATGTGCAAGGCAAATGCCTACCCTGTGCTATTACTCCTGCCCCAAATTGATCTGAAGAGGATCTAGTTTTCCAGATTTATTGTTTTATTATTTTTATTATTTTTTTTTTTCAGATTTATTGTTTTGGTTTTTTGGGGCCATACCCGGCAGCCCTCAGGGCTTACTCCTGGCTCTGCACTCAGTAGTTACTCCTGGCAGGCGAGGGGGACAATATGGGATGCTGGGGATAGACCCTAGGTTGGCTTCGTGCAAGACAAATGCCCTACCTGCTGTGCTATCATTCCAGCCACCAAGAGGGACTTTCTTATAAAGGCAAAAGGCTCAGAGCAGTGTAGACCAGTTGGAAGTACATGGCCCTAAGCACAGAGTCTCCCAAATCCACGAAGCAATTGTGAAGAGTAGGGAGAACTTGGAGACTTACAGCCCCCCTTGAGTCAAGCACATAGTCTCTGCTTTGCGGGGGTATATTCTTTACTCTTTGAGAAGTGCTGAGTTTGGGATGAAGGGCTTGACATTTAGATACCCTAATTTCAAGTTTCCTGTCTGCCTTCAGCATCTACAGGTATGTCAGGGGCACTGTAAAGTGGTGCCCCCCTTTTTTTCCTCCTAAATGATTCATGCCTCAGTGATCTGGTTTAGATTCCACGCAGAAGCAATGACATCCTTGGTGGGTGACCCATGGTGGGTAATATTGGTGGATGCTACTTCTCAGCCTCTGTGTACAGAGCTCTAAGCAGTCACATGAGGACCACTATGGACCACACTTATCTCATTACCACAGTCCATAATGCTGGAGCCACTGGCCACAGCTTTGACTGGGACTGGAGCTGGGTCAGTAGTCATTGTGCTGTTGGGGTCCTCTGATTAAATCCAGACCACTGGCTCTCCTATCAAGACCACCTCATCCTTCCTCCATTGTGTCAACTGTGAAGTGATAGTAGGAGTAATGGGGAATTTGAAGTCCTGTTCTTCCAGCTGCTCCCACTTGAGACACACAACCACCCATCACACTTTGGTGCTACCAGAGCTGTAGGACAGCTGCAGAGGCCCAGAAAGAAAACTGAGGGTTGGATGTGTGTGTGTCCAGCACTCAGTGCCTAGTAGCCAGCCCTGTAAAGTTACCTTGAAGATGCCCCCACTCCATGGTCATCATGCAGGTGAGAACTCTCCTGCTAGTGCAGTTTTAGTGCCAGGTTCAGGAACAGCCAGGCATGGAGCCAGCTGGCTCAGGCACTTGCCTGCAGGCTGACTGGGATATCACCATCCAGTTACTGCAGCCTGGCAGAGGCAGGCACTATTTTACATTTTGAGGTAAACTCCCAGTTTCCCAAGGTAGAGCCCCTATTAGCACAGAGGAAAATAGGACAGTGGCAAAACTGTCTCCCTCCCCTATGTACCAGCTCCACAAAGACAGAGTAAGAAGCAAACTTGCCTCCAAAGAACTTTCTCCCCAGGGGCCCATAAGCTAGAGGAAATGGTATCTCTCAGGTATGGGCTCTGCCCTGTGATATCTGGGACCCTCTGCCACACAAGTGGCTCCTGAACACTCACTGTGGGTGACACAAACACCTAGCACTTTCCATGACTCTGTCATCTCCTTTAATTCTTTTTTAAACTTATTTAAGAGGACCTTCAGTTCATAGATGGGGAGCCAGAGCTACAGGAGGTGAAGTCATTTCCAGGTCAAAGTCACATGGTCACACAATTCTAGTTACATGAACTATGGAGAGTGTCCCAGAGCAGGGGCTATCGATGCCCTGAGTTCTTGGCCAATGGCTAGTCTGTGGCTACCGTGAACTTGGTGCTGGGAGACTTGGATTTCTCAGATCTTTTAGAGGAAAATTATTACTAAAATGATGTGTCAGAACACTTGGTTCATTCAGTCTGAAAGTGTCTCAACAGCTGAGCATGCAGGGGATATCCAAAACTCCAGAGGGGTGGCCTGGGCATGGCCCATGGTGAAGAGGACCTGACCGTGCAGGGTGGGGGCAGTGAGCATGGACAAGGCTGTCTCAGTGTCTGATGCTCTTAGGGTTGTGACCAATTGTTTTTATTTTCTCTTTTTCCTTGTCTTTCTTTCTCTTTGTGATGTTGAGGATCAAACCCAGATCTCAGGAAAGAGCCCAGTACTTTGGGGGTTGGGGGAGAGTGGGGATATCACATAGATGGCAACTAAACACTTGGATTATGTGGTGAAGAAAAAACTGATTGGTGTCCTGGAATATTCCAACACTGGGAATATATCTTTGAAAAATCAGCTAATATGCCATGAGGAACCTGGCACCTTTAGTAACTATAGCACTGTGAGTGGGTAGATTATGGTGGAAAGGATAACTAGATTGTGAATATATCCACATATTCATCAATAATCTCTAAATTAATTTAATCAACAAATCATTTATCATCTTAGCATTTATTGACATAGGCATCTATTCCACATTTATCCATTCACTTATTCATTCATCTAGTTATCCTTCTCTTGAAAGGTTTGAAAGAATTCATTCGTGAATCCATCTGGGCCTGGGCTTTTGTTTTTGGGCAAACTTTTGATTAGGGTTTTAATTTCTTCAATAGTGATGGGGGTGTTTAGATATGCTACATCCTCTTTATTCAACCGTGGAAGATTATATGAGTTCAAGAATTTATCCATTTCTTTCAGGTTCTCATATTTAGTGGCATAGAGTTTCTCAAAGTAGTCTCTAAATAATTTTTGAATCTCTGCAGTATCTGTAGTGATCACCCCCTTTTCATTCCCAATATGGGTTATAAAATTTATCTCCTTCTCTTTCTTTGTGAGCTTTGCCAGTGGTCTATCAGTCTTGTTTATTTTTTCAAAGAACCAACTTCTGCTTTTATTGATCTTTTGAATTGGTTTTTTTTTTATTTTAACTTCATTGATTTCTGCTCTTAGCTTTGTTATTTCCCTCTGTCTCCCTATTTTTGGTTCCTTTTGTTGATCATTTTCTAATTTTATAAGCTGCATCATTAAGCTATTCATGTATGCTCCTTCTTCGACTTCCTGATGTGTGCTTTCAAAGCTATAAATTTTCCTCTCAGTACTGCTTTTGCTGTATCCCATAGGTTCTGATAGTTAGTTATCCTTCTGCTCCAATTAATTCACTCAACCATCCATGTGTTCATTCATCCACATATCCATTTTTTATTCATATATATATATCCATCATCAAGTGATCCATATGCTCCTCCTATTTTCTAACTCATCCATTCATATTTATTTATGTTATTCAGTTATTTATAAAGTTTTTCATCTACTCCAATTTACACATCCAAGTTACCTGTCCATCCATCCATATAACCACCCCTCCATCTAGTCTAGTCCATCTCCTTCAATTCTTCCATCCATCTATTCAATCATCCATCCACTCCTCCAATTCATCTATCCACCAACTTATCCATCCACACATCTATCCAAACCAAAATGTTCATGTAATCAATTCTACTTCTCTAGTTCATCCACAAATTTACCATCTGCATCTACCTACTCAATCATCCATTTACTCTTTCCATTCATCCATCCATCCATCCATCCATCCATCCATCCATCCATCCATCCATCCACTTATTGTCTATCCTTTGCCAGTACTTACCAAGTGCCTATCCCATGCTTGGATATATTACTGAACATTGGGATCATGACTCAGACTGTGACAAACCTCTAATACTGTAGAAAACCGGAAGTTCCACAGAGTTGCTTCAGCTGAGAGGGACAAATTTTGGTACATCAGAGAGCTCCCTGCTATCACTAATGCAAAGTCAATCTATTTGTATTTTATGTATGAGGGTTAATTGGAGAGAGCACCTCTGCTCACCCACTGCACTGAAATGTAACAGGAAATTTTTAAATGACCTCCCTTATGCCACTTGTGATTCTATAAATATGAGATGAAAGTAATTTATTCCACTATTAGGATAGTTTCTGCCACTTAAATAAATCTATGAAAATTAACTCACATTTTCTCTACACATCCCAATTCCCTGAGTTTGCTGCATTATCATCATCCACTAAGGGTTTATCTTTGGTTTCATGAACAATTTATTAATTGGCTGGAAAGCTTACTGAGAGCTTACTGAGATGGTTTTGCAAACCATTTTCTGCTATTTCTTCAGAGCAACTGGTGAACTGGCTGACTGCAACATCAACCATGGCAGAATGAGGTTTTCCACCTGCTAGATGAGGTTGGAGCAGTGGGATTAGGTGGAGTAGCAGATGCCTGGGGCTGGCTTGACTCACCCATCACTACAGGAATTCAGGAATTAACTCCTACATCTTGGCTTAAAACCACAGCTCAGGAATAAGGGCCAATATGAACATCACAGCAAGTTCGCGTGTAATTGATATATAAAATGTTAAATTTACAAGACTTGAAAATTGCTTTCAGTAATTCTACCATAAACTGAACCAGCCCAGGGCTGTGTTTCTTGTGGTAGTGGAACCTCCTTCCTTTGAGTGTTGCATTTTGGCCTTAGGGCTCAGAACCCACATTAAGGGAAGAGGCCAAGGAATTAGCTTGAGTGTAGAGCTCAGGTTTTGTACCTTCACAGCCCTAAATGTCATCCCCAGTGCTGCAGGCCTATCTCCTAGCACCACTATGTCACATTAGATGCCCTCCTGCCCCACTGGCTCAGAGCAATGATTCAATAGGCTTGCAGTGGCAGAAGTGTCCCAGATCCCTGAGCACTGCTGGGGAAGCCTCCTCATCAAGTTCAAGGGGTGTCTTTGTAGCTAGAGTCTGGAACTTCTAGGAGGTAGAGATCCCATGATAGGGTTTTTGTTTTTGCTTTGTTATTTCTGGGTCACACCCAGCATTTATCTGGGGTTATTTCTGGTTCTGCACTCAGAAATCACGCCTGGTGGTGTTCAGGGAACCATATGGAATGCCTGAGGGTCGAATCTGGGTTGGCTACAAGCAAGGCAAATGCCTTACTTGCTGTACTATCACTCTGGCTCCAGATAGGATTTGTTTAATCATCATTATTAATGTTATAAGAATTAGTTTTGGGACCATATTCAGCAGTACCCTGGATTTACACCTGGATCTACACTCAGGGATCATTCATGGGTGGCTCAAAGAATCAAATCTGGGTTGGTTGCTCACCAGGATTTGTTCCTTTAAAAGGAAGCTTATTTTTACCCCTCTGCTCTCTTCTAGGTAAGGAAAAGGAGAAGGGAGAGTGAATAAGGGAGAGGGGAGAGAAAGATAGGAGGGGAGAGGAGAGAACAGAGGAAGAGGGAGAAGGGAAGGGGAGGGTATAAGGAAAAGAAAATCAAAGGGAAGGGGAGAGGAGAAGGGGGAGAGGCAGAAAGGAAAGGAGAAATAAGGGGAGAGGAGAGCAGAAGAGCATATGACCAGATGACTCATATGACTCACGTGCTGAAGCCCTGCACCAACACCCCTCAAAAAAAAAAAAAACCCAACCAAAAACACTAATTCTCCACTCTTCTCCCCAAGCAAAAACACTCTGCATTTTTCTCTACTAAAGAAAAAAAATAGGCAAAAGCTGGCTCCCTGTGTGCAAAAGCTGGCTCCCTGTGTGTGACACCAGGCGGGGAAAATCCGCGAAAGTACACCGGCCCAGTGGGGCTCAGCTGTGAAAGACTGTGAGTGTGACCTGTCTATGTCTGTCTACTGTCCTCTTGCGTGAAACTCTTGCGAGTGGGGCAAAAAGAGGCTCAGAGGAGCACGGCCGCTCCGCTTCGCTACGCGGCCGTGCACTCTTTCTAAGGAAAGAACTCCATTGCAACAAGAAGGAAAAATCACACTAAGAACGGCGCTATATCACAGAAGCAAACATTTCTCTCTGGACTGTCTTCTCTGTTACATGCTCGGGCCTAAGATTTGACCCAGTGTGAGGCTTCATCCACGGAGGACTCCCCTCCCTTAGAGGCAAGTCAGCCCATCCAGAAAGGGAGGAGCCAGAGGAGTGTGCTGCCTACATCATATAGACAATGAATACCACTACAACACGTAGAAAAACCCACAATACAAATGTGACAATGGGGAAACAGCGCAGGCCAGCATCAGACATAGAGAATGAAGATGACAATTCTGAGGACCAGATAATGACT
>NC_064861.1:60534158-60604158 GCF_024139225.1 Suncus etruscus | reverse complement strand
TCAGTTGACTTAGTAGGTATAACTCTTAGTTTTATATTTTTAGTGTCTGCTATGGGCATCAAATTATCCTTAATTTATAACCACACCTTTAATATTTGACATTTGATCAAAGAATCATATTGAAGTATTGTGCTATTTTATTTCCAGTCCTTTGTGCTATTATTTTTTATTTTTACTTTTACTTATGTTGAAATGCAACACTCTGTTACTCTTTTGTTTTTTGGCCAAGTCAGGTGAGTTCCTCTTGGCTCTGTGCTCAGAAATCTCTCCTACCAGTGCTTAGGGGGTTGTATGTGGTCTATCTTAGAATTTAATTTTTCTTTTGTTATCACTTTTTTTATTGGCTATACCAGTGATGGAACTCAAAGTCTTACACATGCAAGGCAAATACTGTACCATTGATTTATATCTCTGGGATATTTTTATATTATTTTAAAGGTTGTTTACTTTGGATACACACATATACATATATAATAAATAGTTTTACTTTAGCACTTTATTTATTTGCCTATTTTGGACAGAGAAGAGCATACTTGGTGGTGCTCTATGCTTGCTTCTAGCTCTGTGCTCAAGGATCACTCCTGGTGGTGCTCTAGAGACTATATAGGATAATGACGATAAAACTAAGTTCAGCTGCAGGCAAGGCCAGGCAAATGCTCTACCCAGTTCTATTTCCCTGGTCCCTCTTTCACTATTTCAAAAGATGTTGTTTCATTATTTTCAGAGTTGCTTTATTGCTGGTGAAAAGTCAATAGAAATCCTTCTTTTCCCCTGTATATATTCTGTACCTAATCTTTGGCTGAATTGTAAGATTTTATTTTGGGTTTATTATAATTGATTATTTAACGACTTAGTATGTATTTATCATTCTTGTGCTTCATTGCGCTTCAATCTGTGCATTGGTATTTATTTCTAAATGCAGAACTAGTTCGATCATAATTTTTCTATTTCCCCTGTCTCAATATTTCTCCCTTTTTAATTTTAATTTCTTGTATATTAGACAATGTGATAGTGTCTCAGGACTGAGACCCTTTCTTTGACTAGACATGTTGATCTCTCTATGCTTTTAGTTCTGCTCCTTTTTTGTTTTATTGCCAAGGTTACTGATCTCTAGTATTAAGGGGTGATGACTATTCAGCTTCTTGGCTTCTTCAGTAGATTTTTAAATGTTCAGATAATGTAATTTTTAGTTTTACAATTTTCTTCATTTCTTAAAAATTAACTTATTTTCAGAGCAGTTTTAGAGACACAGGAACAATGATTCAGCAAGTATTGGAGCTTCTAATAAGCTACACTTCCCACCACACAGTGTCCCTATTTTTAAACCTCAGCTTAGTGAGGAACATTTGTGGCAAATAACAAACCAGTACTGACATATTAACTACATCCCCATTTTATACAAGGTTCACTCTTTCTATTGGGACTTCATGGGGTTGATAAATATCTAAGGTACTTGAAGAATAGTTTGCCACCCTAAAATTCTCTGTGACATAACAGTTTACCTCTTTTTTATTCACATCCTCAAATCACCTCTCAGCCAATGATTTCTGCACTATCATGATAGTTTTATTTTGAGGAAATGGCATATATTAAGGATGTAGCCTTTCAAAATAATTCTATTTATTTATTTATTTATTTATTTATTTATTGGGCCACACTCGGTGATGCTCAGGGGTTACTCCTGGCTAGGAGCTCAGAAATTGCTCCTAGCTTCTGGGATCGAACTGAGATCCATCCTGCTTCAGCCACAGTGTAAAGCAAATGCCCTACCACTGCACCATCGCTTCGGCCCCTCAAAAGAATCTTTCTTTTAATAAGATGTCTAGAATATTCCTCCTTGTCTTTTTGTGACACATTAGATAATTTACTCATAATATGTATACTTCATTTTAAGGAGGTACTTCTATTTGTTTAGTCATTTATTTATAGAAGGGTATCTTAACTGCTTCTAAGTTTGGACAATGATGAGAAAAACTGTTAAGAAATATATTCATGAGCATGTTTTGGTGTGGATAGAAGTTTTAAACTGATTTTGTTAAATGCATAGGAGAATAATATCTGGGTCATGGGGTCAGCTCACATTTGGCTTTTAAAGTAACTACCCAATAGTTTGCCAAAGTGGCTATAATCCATCTAGAATTTCCAGCAATTCTACATCCTTGGGATCATTTGGCATTTCAGTGTTCTGGATGTTAGCTATTTATATAAATATATATGTGTGTTGTGGTAATTTTTGTTAACTTTCATTATTCAATTGAGATTTTTCTAACAGTTTTCTATAATGTTGTTTCCTTTAAGTCCTTGAACTTGAAAGCTATTTTAAAATCCTTGTCTGTGAATTCTACCCTGTCTTTTTAGAGTCTGTTTCTACTGGCTGATTTCCCTCCTGCTATGCATCTCATTTTCTGCTTCTTTGCATGCCTAGATTTTTTTTTATTTTTATTTTATTATGTGCTGGACTTTATGAAGGCCAAGTTCCTGGACATCTACATTTAAATGCCTTTGTTTCAGTTTTATGCATTATCCCAATAGAAAGTGAATTTCCACCTGGATTTCTTAACTCACTCCTGGATTTAGAAAAAGCCTTGTCTGAGTGTTTTGAAAGTGAGAGTTACCCAATTCCTAAGGGGTGGGTCCTCTACTTTCTGCTCAGTGTCCACAATATTGGCAAAGTCTTTATCTTACTCTCTCTCAGCACTGAGCAACTTCAGTGAGTTCTGCTCACCTGTGCAGGGGCTGGAAGAGCTACTCGTATCCCTTCTTGCGCATTCAGCAAGTATCTCCAGAGGACTCCTAAACATGTATGTGGAGTGTCTCTACTTCAAAACTCTTTTCTAGAGATGAAAATGCATCTATCTTATTATCTATTACAGCCACTCAGTTACTTCCAACTCTAGTTTTTGTCATCTCATCCCAACGGGGCATCTGCTTCTCTTTTGATTCCCTCTCCCTGTCATCCCCTTCTCCAGGTGCCATGATGCAGAAAGTCAGGTGACTGTGGTCCCCACATTCCATGTTTTCCTTCTTTCAACCTGCTGTCTACACCTGTAATCAGTATGTAGAGCATTGCTCCCAGCTTTCTTATTACTGACAGCACAACAGTAGGTAAAGTGCCAACGTGCCAATCATTCCTGGTGTATAGCATCAAATTCTGTCCAAAACTTTGTGTTTCATAGCATTAGATTTTCTGGGTATCTGAGATTCTTGATTTTTTTTCTCTTTCCAAAAGATATTCCATGATACCGAGAGACTTAATCATACTTCCATCTCTGGAAACATAAACTAGCATTAGTAGTTCCTTCACATGAATTAGCTCACAGCCTGGCTATCTCTTTGGTATCTGTCTCTTCTGATGGAGAGACTGGTGGGGTAGGAATAATCATCATTCTTAGCTCCCCATTAGGAAAGGGAGTTGAGCTGGTGCAATGATCTGCCTTATGCTTCTTCTCTATTTGGTGATTTTTTTCTGGCTCAAAAGCTCTGTATGCTTAGACTTATGGCTATTTCTATGGTATGAGTGTGCTTTAAATATACTCCTCCTCCCCATTGTGGAATATTGAGAATGAGAGAGGTAGGCTGGACTATAAAGACCTGCTTCAGGCCCACTCAATCTCACATGACTACCTACAGGCTGACCCGGATCAAATATGCTTTTAAAAACTTTGAATTTCTTGCCAAATAGCTGAAGAATTTCTACAGCCAAAGAAATCAGTGCATCTATGGGAAACTGTTATGTTATCCCAGACATTCACTTACCCTTTTACAATATTGGTTTTCTTCATTGTAAGAAAGAAACTGTGACGGACAATAAGATAAGAATCTCCCCTAGGTAGATCTTGGTGTCCTCTGTTGCCCTGTTACAGGGCAGGCTAGATTATTTGCTCTGAATCCTCTACCACAAAATGAGAGTTTCCCTCAGTCAACCCCTTCCCTCAATCACCTCAGCTACAAAGTCTGCTCGACTAGGTAAGGAATTCTTTCCATCACATTTTGCTTATTTTTAATGAACAGATGTAGAAAATCTGGTTCTGTGTGTGGCTGGCAGCCTAAGCTGGTCCCCCCAAATCCCTGCTGTTCATGCCCTGGTGCCTCTCCCCTTGTTGAACGTGAGCCAGGCATGGTAAATAGCTTCTAATGACTGTACAAGGGCAGAAGGAGATAGGATGCTGCTTCCAAGATAAAGTTTTAAAAAGACCTTGGTTCCGTCTCCGCCCCCATACTTCCTCTAAGCTTTGCTGGTTCTGAGGGAAGCCAGAGGCTGGTTAGGGGAGCTGTTCTATGAGGGCGTCTACATGCATCTTGCTGACAGACAGTGCATGCTGAAGGCCTATAAACAGTCATGGGAGTGGACCTGAACCAGACCTTCCCCGAGGATTTTGTGGGAATTGCAAACTGTTGGACCTTGATTGATAGTTGGTGACACATGGAGTTAGGCACCCCCAGGGAAGCCTTGTTGGTTCTACTGACCTAGAGAAACTGAGAAAAGGACTATGAGTGAAGTGTTCAGTGGGCAATTTGTGATTAGTGACAGAGAAACAAATATAAACAGCATCTAGCACCTGGCAAAACATTGATGCTCCCTTATTACCAGTTTTCTCTCTCCCTTGCTTACCTTCTGCACTTACCTGAGGATTGGGGATTTTTCAGTGACCTATAGCTGCTTCTCTGTAGCATTGGCAATGAACCTGGACTTAGGGGAGCAGAATTTATTGCTGCTAGCTCCCCACTTCACTTCTCCTTGTGATACATATTTAACTTACGGTGAGAAATAAAAGACACATTCTAATAACCAAGAGCCAAATAATCTGCAGTACAGAAAAGAGTTCTTGGGTTTGGGAAATTTGGTTCCCAATGCAGCATTCTACTTCCTGCTTTTGCAGAATCTAGGGTCTTCAAACAGCTCAACACTTGCCAGACCTCTCCATGAACCTGTGTCCCTGCCCTCTCTCTCTCTCTCTGTCTGGTGAGCTGGCTCTTTCTCTTTCTCCTTTTCCCCTCACTCTGGCTCACTGCAGCATTCCACCTTCTTCCCCTGGGATCACTTTGAACTTTGGTCCCTCACAGATGAAGGTTCTCAGTTTTCAGGTTTCTGTTCTGTTTCCACACTCAGAATCCACAGATTGCCAACAGAGGCGCCTGTAATCTTCAGGGTGTTGTGCATTTGATAAAAGGTTCATCCCTCAGCCGTGTAGACATGGGTAGAATTTCTGGGGTCTGCCTGCCAGGCTGGGATTCACTTAGTCTCCCCAAGAATAGGATAAAGACAATTCCTTTAAAATAATTTTTTGCAGCACTATTATTTACAATACTATTAACTATAGAATTTCATGCATACAATGTTCCCACACCATAACCCCAATACTATCTGTGTTTTAGGACTAAAGGGAGCGAATTCTGAATGGGCTTCCTACTTATGATTTTTTAAAATAATTAAACCTTGAAATTCTTGGGGTGACATTTTGTTCTTATGACATCCCAAATTGGAGGGGGCAGCCTTGAGGTATTCGTCATGCCCTGGCCTCTGTCCCAGATACCTGGAGGACAAGTTTATTCTTCAAAACTGCTAGAGATCATAGTGAGTACATAGTGGTGTCCCATTTAGAGAGATCTTTGCAAGATTAAAATTTTTTAGAATCAGACAAAAAGAAAAATTTTCTTATGCTTCAATATGGTGTGGCTTTAGTTATTGTCTTGTTCCAGTCCTGGGAAACAGAACCCTTGTTTGATGGTGCTTTTGCCACTCTAACTTATTTTGGAATGTCTTGCTTTGTCTGTGCCACTTCTGGATTATGTCTGCATGCATCTATTTCTCCTTGATTCCTAATTTTGGGTGTCTGTTTTCTGTTGGATGTGTCCTTGTGTGCTACTAGGGTTTCTGGGGAGCAGAGGCCTACAAAACAGCACCATAGGAAAAGCAGAAAAGGAAAGGTGTTGGGAAGAGAGTGGATGGTGAATAGACATCTTCCATTGTTGAGTTCATGTTTTGCTTACATGAAGTTCTCACCAAGCTCATTATCAGTAACTTCTAGAAGCTTTGAAAAGTTGAAAAAATAATTAAATCATCTTGGTATACAGAGTTGTTGATAGTTGAGTTTCAGTCATACAATATTCCAGTTCCCATCTCTTAACCAGTGTTTTTTCTTACCAGCAGTTTCCTCAGTTTCCCTCTTGTTCCTGCCCCTCCTATGCATAAACTTCTGTCTCTCACTTTCTCTTCCTCTCGTCCTCCCCACCCCTTTCTCCTTATAGGCGCCATAATTTGCAGTACAGTTACTGAAAAGGGTGTCATGCATGTCACTTTGTTTCCTTTCAACATCTAGATCTTGTTCAGAGTGATCATTCCAACGGTCATTGTCATAGTGGTCCCTTCTTTGTCCTAACTGCATGAAAAGATTTTTGTTTGTTTGTTTTTAATACTGAAGCCTTGCCAGGTGACCTAAGGGAACACCATACACAGAAATTATACAGGGGAGCTAAATTTCATCTTACACATCTTATCTCATTTTTCATAAACATTCTTTCTCTTTCCTTTCTTCCTTCTCAGTTTGTGATTATTGTTTCTTTCCTTTATTCTGGATTTTTTTAGACTTCTGTAGCTCTTTATTTAGGGTCTACAAGGAACTATTTAAGATGATCACAGAACTATTTCTTTTTTTTCCTCCATGTCCCCCACTTCACAATACAGACCAGGCAAAGGGCCTAGGCTGAGGTGTATATGGGGTGCATTTACTGTACCTCCTCTTTCTATAGTCAGTGTAAAGAACACAGCCTATGGTAAGCATTGGGAGGCCTTTTTTATTATATATTATATATTGATTATATATTATTTGATTATATATACATATATATATATATATATATATACCCTTCATCAGTGCAACATTCCCATCATCAATATCCCAAGTGTCCCTCCTCCCCACCCCACACTGGCCTGTACTCTAGATAGGCTTTCTACTTTCCTCATTCAGTCATATTTTGTTATGTTAGTTCTAAGTGTAATTATTTCTGTGACTGCACCAAACAATCTCCCTGATGAGCTTCATGTCAAGAGTTGGATCCTCCAGTCCTCCTCTGTTTTGTCTCTGAGAATCATTACACAAATGTTTTTCATTTTTCTTAAAACCCATAGATGAGTGAGACCCTACTGTGTTTATCTCTCTCCCTCTGACTTATTTCACTCAGCATAATAAATTCCATATACATCCATGTATAGGAAAATTTCATGACTTAATCTCTTCTGATGGCTGCATAATATTCCAATATATATACCATAGTTTCTTTAGCCATTCATCTATTGAGGGGCATCTAGGCTGTTTCCAGAGTCTGGCTACTGTAAATAGTGCTGCAATGAATATAGGTGTGAGGAAAGGATTTTTGTATTGTATTTTTGTGTTCCTAGGATATATCCCTAGGAGTGGTACAGCTGGATTGTGTGGGAACTCAACTTCCAGGTTTTGGAGAAAGAACTATTTCTATAAAGGACATGATGTTGAATGGTTTATGGTTTGTGGGCAATGCAGTAATTTTTTTATTGCTTTTGATTTGTTTTCAGGCCACACCTGGCATGCTCAGGGCTTACTCTTGGCTCTATGCTTAGGTGTCACTCCTGGTGGCACTCAGTGGACCATAGGCAGAGCCAGATAGTGAGCTAATATTGGCTGTATACAAGATAACTCTAGTCCCAAACACTGTGCGCATGTACTTATGCATGAATTCACAGTGCAGATACACACATACATGCACACATATACACACACTCCTCATCTAGATACCCAAGGTTCTCTCTGCCCCTAATGGGATGTATTAAGGTTCTTTTGGGGGGCTTTATTTCATGTTCCCCTTTTATTCTGGAAGATCCTGATATCAGTTGAATAATGGAAAATGTGCTGTACCAGTGCCAGGGGATCTGTTTGCTATTTTGGTTGAAATATCTACTTTGCGTTTGACCTTGGCAAGCCTATTCATTCCTTGGCTTAGGTCTGTCAAGTATCAAATTGGATTCTTTGGTCATCAACTCTTTCAGCAATTCACTCTTGTTAAGATAAAATTGTATTTGGAATTCAGATGTGTATGGAAGGAAGTTGGACTGGGAGCAGAGCTGGATCCAAAGGCTCTTTGTCTTGGCCTTCAACCTCATCCCCACCTAAGGGGACCCAAAAACCATTTTACTGAACTGGAGTTTGGGGGTCTTCAAGTTACATAAATTAAAGTTCCATGCATTATAGGATTGTTTGGGCCTCTGCTTCAACTTTCACTAACTCAGACATCTTCTAGCCATCTTAAAAAACCATTTATACTCTTTCAAAGTGACAGACTTTTCATGTGTTTTCTATACTCATGAATTTTCTTTCTGGATTGTCCAATAACTCTTTTCTATCTTCGTGCCTAATTCAGAAGCTCCTTCTTATCCTTTCTACCTATTCCAAATACCCACTTCCAGAGTTCATTTAAACTCTTGGTTTCTTAGAGAAATTCTTGGGCAGAGCCACTGATTCCAGATGATTCAACATCCTGTCTTTTATAGAAATAGTTCTGTGATCACCTTAAATAATTCCTTATAGACCCTAAATAAAGGACTATAGGAGTCTAAAAAAATCTATGATTTTCAGTCATGGCTTTCAGATATCTTTGTTGTAAAGAATCTCTCTCCCAATACCTATGAGTCTAGAAGAAGCCAAACTCTGAGCAGCAAGCCCTGGAAACTCCACGAGATCCCTCTCTGGGGAAATAAAGGTCTTCAGTGCTTTAACATGCCTTGCATATACACAAAAACTTAACTCACTCTTTGAGGAATAGCTGCTATATACCTGAGTTTATTTGTTTTAGGTTTCCCTTTCTCTATTGATGCTTAAAAATATTTCAGTCATCCTAAAATAAGGATGGTTTTGTGGAAGGAAATAGGAGTCTGTCTGTATGTGCAAGAGGGCTGGAGGATAGAATAGCTTGTAGGCTTTTAAGTTTTCCTGCAAGAAGTTGGTGGGGGAGAGTTAAAAGCTAGACTTCCTGTCATTGTAAGGTGTTACCTCACATTCTTGCTGTAAGAGCTGATTTTGCAGAAATCTGTGTTACAGGTTCTTTGTCCTCCATCTGAATGACTGATGACTTGTGCAGTGCCAGCTCTGCCCCTGTGCCACCGTGGCACTCTACCTTCAGCCTTCCTGGTGTCACAGAGAGATGGGATGAAGCTGTGACAGGCCCATACCTGACATCAAAGGAGATAGGGATTCAAAGACAAAAAAAAGCAAATGATTTAAAAAGCAAACCCAAAGAAATTACAATTAGCTGCAGGTTGCTAAATCTCTATTAGCCTCCTACTGTGCTGCTGTTCTGTAGCCAACTTAGATAATCCAAAGACAGTGTTTAAAAGCCATTTTAACTAAATTAGCAATCACAAAAACCTTTGCACATTCTATGTTTATCTGCACTTTCCCCTGAATGATCTCAGTCAAGGAACCACATGAAAAATTGAGGTCAAAAGACAGATGAAGAGGGGGAAATGTTGAACAAGGCATTGAAACTTACAGTTTGCTTCTGTGAATGAATAACTTTCTATTTCCATCTTTAAATTGAGTGACTCTAGGTTTGCTCAAGATAGTTTGATTTTAATCATGGTCATGGCACAATGATCTCTAACATCCCCCTTGACTTTTTATTTTGTTTATTGTGTGTGTGTGTGTGTGTGTGTGTTTGGACCACACCCTGTTATGCTCAGGAATTACATCAAGTGATATTCAGGAACCATTTGTACTATTAAGGATTTGAACCTGGGTGGATCCCATACAAGTCAAGTGTCTTAGCTTGACATAGAACTATGTCTTTAGTTCTTCCCTATTAACTTTCTTTTTTTTTTGTGGGGGGGCACACCTGGCTTTGTGCTCAGGGATCACTCCTGGTAATGCTCAGGGTACCATATGTGGTGAGGCAGATCCAACCTAATTTAACCACATACAAGACAAGCAAACTATTCCCCACTGTGCTAACTCTTTGATGCATTTTACCATAGACTGTTAAAACAGATCTTGATATTTGGGACATTGGTGGTGGGAATGTTGCACTGGTGATGGAGGTATCCTCTTATATGACTGAAACCCAACCACAATCATGTTTGTAACCAAGGTATTTAAATAAAATATTAAAAAATGGAAACAAAACAAAACAAACAAAACTGATCTTGACAGTAAGCCATAGAGCTACTCTTTTATTTTATTTGTTTTTGTTTTAGATTTTGGGCAACACCCGGTGACATTCAGGTGTTACTCTTTGCTCTGCACTCAGAAATTGCTCCTGGCTTGTGGGACCATATGGGATGATGGGGAATTGAACCAAGGTCTGTCCTAGGTCAGTCATGTGCAAGGCAAATACCCTATCACTATGCCACTGCTCAGGCCCTGAGCTACTCTTTCTTGATGCAGAAAAACCTTCAAACTCTCAAAAGGTCAAAGTGACATTGTCACAATTAAATAGAGAATGATCGAGGGCCGGAGAGATATCATGGAGGTAAGGCATTTGCCTTGCATGCAGAAGGACGGTGGTTCAAATCCTGGCATTCCCATATGGTCCCCTGAGCCTGCCAGGAGCGATTTCTGAGCATAGAGCCAGAAGTAACCCCTGACGCTGCCGGATGTGACCCCCTCCAAACACACACACACACACACACACACACACACACACACACACACAAAAGAGAATGATTTAGACACGGCATCTTAAATCATGGAGCACCCCCTCAAAGACATACCTTCACCACAAGTCATAGATGTTGAAGTCATACATACATGTATAAATGTATCTAAGTATGCATACAAGTCATGAATATAATGTATACAAGCCATATATACTAGAATTTTCAAGTCTTTACAGCATCAATTGGCATTTTTAATTTTAATTTTTATTTTACTTTTTTTTGTTTGTCTTTTTTGAGTCACACCTGGCAGCGCTCAGGGGTTACTCCTGGCTCTATGTTCAGAATTGCTCCTAGCAGGCTCGGGGAACCATATGAGATGCTGGGATTTGAACTACCATCCTTCTGTAAGCAAGGCAAATGCTTTAACTTCACGCTATCTCTCTGGCCCCCTTTTTGGCATTTTTTTAGACCATCAGTAGCTTTCATTTGATATTTAGGGGCTACCCTAGCAATTCTGGAGGCTTTGGGGCTAACTTGCTCATTGCTTTAGAATCCATGTGGATCCAGGAATTCAGCCAAGGGCTCTGTGCATTCCAGAATGCACTTTCTTCCTACTTTCCCACATTTTAGTGTCCTAGTATGATGTCTGAGTTACTTGGCCATCCATTTTGTGCTTTTGCTCTGTTGAGGATTGGCTGTAAGGTATGTGTCTAACTTTCACCTGCTTGTGCTCCAGAAATCAGGGAGGTGGAAGGAAGTTTCTTAAGTTGGATAAGGGTTTGCCTACTGACTTTCAGGATCACTTTCATGTTCAGAGTCTCTGCTCATGTGAATACTGACAACCTGCTTCAACATGTAATATAAGAGTATTATTTTTACTCCCCCTGTTGTACTTTATCCTGAACTGACTTTGATGGTCCTATGACCAATCAAATAACAGAATTTCTGACCTGACTTATTCTTGTGTAAAGGGAGTCAGTAATGTCTGTCTTTGTTGAGAAGGCTATGATGAAGCTCCGTTGCAGTGACAGATGAATGATTTGTCTGGGAAGCTATTTGGTTGTCCTGTAAATAGATTGAGGAGCAATTCCTGGCAGCTTATCCAAATTTAAGAATGGGCCCCCTTTCTAGTACTGATCTCTCTCCCTTTGGGTCAGACCACTTTGATTTCGTTTTGGAGTTTCAATAGCTCACAAACTTTTGTTCCTTTATTCATAAATTATAATGGGTTAAATAGAGCATCAAAGGCCCACCTTCAACCAGTAGGACTTTGTGCTAAAATTTTAAATGGTGCCACTATCCATCCTTACCAGAATGGAAAAATTCACTCATCTTCTGAGTGATAGAAGTAGGACACTGGAGCCAGGGCCTTTCTGACCTGTTAGATTCTAATTAATTAATTCACAAACTGAGGCAATTTGTATTGACATCTCTGTGTCAGGCATTGCATGCCAAGTATTTTATGTATTTCTTTTATTTAATCCTTGGTATACATTATGCATTGAATCTTGCTACTGGCTTTGCTAATGAAGATCTGGAGCCCGTGGAGTTTTAGGGACTTTCCCAGAATTATATACCCAGCCAATTGTGTAATTCCTATTCAGATCTATCTAACTCCAAAGGCTTTATTTTCTTTAACAATTAACATCCTGCCAGAGCTGGAAGAATTCTTTATTTAAGACTGTTCTTTCACTCACTTATTTATAGCAGTCATGAAGGATTCCATGTCATGGGCAGGGGATGGGTGGATGCAGACATCCTTGATTTTACCTGTCTAAGATGTCTTTCTTCCCTCCTTCCTTCATGTCCTCTTCTTTCTCCACCTCCTTGACCTCATGGTGATGATGACAACCAACTTTTTCCTTTGGCTATTGACTATTTCATGTCATCCTTTGTGGCTCTTGCTTGCAGAACCATTACCCTCTGATCCAAACCCTGTCAAATAGAATATTTTTTAATTTGGCCAAAGACTTGTTACAGAGGATGAACACTTGACCCTAACTGGTCAGTCCACTGCTTACCCATGTCTTACATTATCTGCAGAAAAATTTTTCTTTATAACTGTAGGTTGTTAAACAGGGATGCTCAATACAGCCATTTTCCCCTTCAAACTGAAAACTCATGGAAGACAGAGAGAATGAGAGTAGTCTGAGGAGGAATGTGTGGGCCAGAAGACAGGAAATGCTACTCAACCTAACCCCTATTTTAGCCTTGTTATTAATAATTTGCTTTAGAATGAAATGGTAGGCTGAAGGCAAGGGGAACAACTGAACTTGGCTAATTTGTTTATTTCTTCACTAGCTGTGAGGAAAACATTATTATTTTCCAAGGATAAGTTGTGTACTTATTTGTTTCTTACCTTTGATCATTTTAGTCAACCAGAGCCTATGAGTGCCTGCCTATGTCCAGTGACTGAGTGCTTCCCCTTAGTGCTGGAAATGTGACCCCAGGAGACAGTGAACTCATGCCTGTGTGAGCAAGGCTGACCCCCAGTAACTATCTCTGCTTAGAGGCCAATCAGGTCAGAGACATCGTGATGGGTGGAGAAAGGCTTTCTGGGCAACATGCAGTAAAATTGGAATATGGTAGACTCATGTTCTCATGGCCATGATTCCATCTGCCTGGTCACTGGAAGGAGTTTTTATAAGAAAGGGCAGAGAAGCTACAATGCACTGCAAACTAGTGGGTACAAAATGAACCCTGAAATCTCCTGATTCCCTGAAACACTCTTATCTCAAAACCTAAATAAGATAGTGGCATTTTTTGGGGGAAATAATAGAGGAGAAGTTTTCCTTTAGGCTTTGAGCCTATCTTTGTCTATACTGATATTTAGCTCAGTTTTATTCTCCACTGTCAGTTATTTCTTTTATTTTTATAGAAGTTGGTGCTGAGTCAAAACTTGATACTTTTTGATGAAATAACCCATTCTAATCCCATATCCTAGAAATTTTGCGTAAGAGGAAGGTACTTTTTATTTTATTTGTTGTTGAGGAAGATACTTTTTAATAAGGTATTTCCAACCCCTCTTATTAGCTAGTTCTTTTAGTCTCCATTATCAACTGTTCAAAGAAACAGGGTGAAAACATAAATGTGGCCATTTCCTGCTGAATAGAGTCATTATGGGATGGACAAATTTAATATATAATTCTCTCCCCAAGTCCTTTGTTCTCAGGAACATTCTTCCTGTTTTTACTAAATTCCTGGTTGCACTTTCTTCCTCTAGTTCTCTCTCTTTTTCTCTCAGTAAACAATGAGTAAAAGAGATTATTGATGGGAAAAACCCATGTTTACTTTGAAATCACCCTCCTCACCCTCAGACACATCCCATCTGCAAACAACTGCCCCATTTTAATCCCATCCCACAATATCCATACTGTACCCTCTGTTTGGATTTATTCATCTCTCCTCAGCTACCATGTTTGCTTTTCTAGCTCACCTATGCTGGGAAGTCTCCAATGGGGACTCCTAGAGGGACTTTTTTTCTCACATTTCCTGAACTTATCTGGTAAAGTAAGTGACTGCATGTTTCTTCTTGCAGGGACAAATCCCTTGAGTGGGTGTTTGAGGTATCCTGTCTGCAGATCTGGGGTGAATGTGCCTGAGGATCAGATTTTCCACATAGACAGAACAACTTATGCCATTGGTGTTTGAGTTTTTTGTTCCCCTCTTTAACCCACATGGCCCTTTTTTCTCTGAGCCATGTTTGTGTCTGGGTCATCTTACATCCGTAATCATGACTGTCACTAGGAATGGACTTTTAGAATCTAAGCATATAAGCTGCTCCCGCTGGTACAGAGAAAACTTGTTTTTGTTTATTGTTCTTTATTTAAAAAAAACTCATTTTTGTGGGGGCCACAGCTGTTTATATTCAGAGATTATTTCTGATGCTGTTCGCAGGGATTACTCCTGGCCATCCTCAAGGGACCATATACAGTGCCAGGATAGAACCCAGGTTGACCATGTGTAAGGCAAGTGCCTTAAACATGCACTTTCTCTGCACTTGCGTGCTGTTCTAGCAACTAGTTTGAGTTGTTGCATGTACCCAGTGTCTACAAGTGCAGGTATCTGTATATGTCCATGTATATTTGCATGTGTGCTTGTGTGTAGCACTAGTAAATATGTGTATATTCATTTCATTCCCTTGTCCCTGTTTGTTGTCATTGTTGTAGTGACTAGGGGTTGGATGCACAAACTCCAGGCTGTGACAGTCACAGTTTTATCAGTGTCCACTAGGGTTCATATTTTGGTAATGGTGCTTATATTTCTGACCATGGTGTTAGCCATGGTTTGGACTCTGTTGGTTGTGTAGCCTACACATATGCTTGCCAGCCACACAACTTATGGTGTGGGACACACTGGGCCTCTGAGTGCTCAGACATATCTCTTCAGGCTACATTTGCTCACCATGGTACTATCATGTTTTATATTGGGATGAGGATTCTCCAAGAGCTGTGCTCCTTTCTGGGCTGCCTGCACATTACTCATTTGGGAGTGGCTACCTCTCCTGAGATCACGCTCCAGCTCTTTCTTTGGGTGTAGTTCAGGTTCTGCTGTTCTGGATGTTAGTGCTATCTTCTCCCTGTGCACCACTCCCCTCCCCTTTGTTCTGATAAAGCAGCTGGGGAAGGAACAACAGGATTGTGACCTGGGGACTGGGTGACACTGAACCATCTTGGGGAGTAGGAATCTAGCAATCAGACTTTGGAGGTGGGTGCAGAGCCCAGATCTCTGGCCAATACCTTGACTCTGTGTCTCAGTGACTGTCCCTAATTTGTGCCCTGCAGAACATGGCCTTGCCCCCATCATCAGTCTCTGCCCCTTCTTGGTTGCCATTTTTTCAGGAGCTGAATAAGTCTCCCAATTTGTGCCCATAGCTCCTAAACTGTTCACATAGCCTTGTTCCCTGGGCCTGAGACCCAGATATGCTTGGAGCTGTCTCCTTCACCCAAGAAGATCTGGGTTATTGATTTCTGAATCTGATCTTAATCCCATAGGACCACTGTGTTGTTACAAGGTGATTTGGATACACAGGGATGACCATGTTAGGAGAATGGCCTTGGAGGCAGCCGCAGGTTAGTGTATAAAGAGCCAGACTTCAGAGTGGCCCTGTCCTCTCTCCCTAACCCAATATAGTTCTTCTCTTCAAGAAAGGTTCTTCTCTCTATCCTTGAGCAGGTTTGCCAGAAACCCACCCCAGCTTTGTCAGGAGCAGTTGCGGGACTCCCCACTTCTCCCACCCTGATTCCAAGGCCAGAGATGCCCGCAGGGGTTCACTTTCCTACATTACAGGTATCCCCAGGACTTTGACCATGCAGGGTCCCCCAGCTTATCAGTTCCTTTGAAACCCCCCACCCCACAAACACACTGGAGCAAAGCTCCTTCCGCCCTCATGCAGAGTACCCAGATGGTGGTTCCCAGATGAGGCATAAGCTTTATTTTGGAGCTAAAGGTGAAGAGAGGGTCCATCTGACTGTGGGCCTCCACTTGATGGCCACTTCCTGGCTGAGGAAGGGTCATCCTGTTCCCATATACAGGCTGGGGGAACCTTGGATCTTTTTTTTTTAATTTTTTATTTTTAATTATGAGAACAAAGATGCAAAGAAAGAGGACAGGGTAAAGTTACAGTGGAAGGACAATCACCCATAAACAGAATTCTCAGTAGTCCCATTGCTGATATCTTAAATTTGAACTTTCAGCCAAAAAACATTAAGGAAAAACAGAACCCATGTACAATTACTTTGTCCCTCAAGCCCCCAGATTATAGTACATAATATTTCTTAGCAGCACACAAAGAAATCTAAAGACATAAAGCTTATGTAACTCCTTAAACATTGAAGGCAAAGTACTTTTTTACATTTTCATGCATGTGCATATTAGTTTAAGTGAACCTCAAAAGTTTAAGTGGGTTGTTTTTCTTAAGGATTAGAGTCAAAGGAGCACAGTAAAAACGGTGTTAGAGTGGCAATTATTGTTTGAATAGGCCCACCAAAATATGAGGGACATGGAAAGGAAAAGCCTTGGCCTAAATACAAGGAGACCCTACCCATGAAGTTTCCTGGCATAAGACCAACTCTAGGCTCCAGGCAAACTAGCTTTTCCAGTCCAAGTCATTGTCTGTAGTGCCAATACACTTTTATTTTTCACACAGTTTCTGTTAAGATCCTGGAATCTGCATATCCTACATTGCAGTCAGGATGGTGCAGAGTGTCCTCTCATTTCACCTCACAATTAAAGGGCAATGTAGAGAACCCTGTTCTGTAAGCAGGTCGTAGTTGTTGTCAAGTCTTCTTAATGTTAAGGGAAGGCTCTTTTGAGCAGGTCGATGTCAGAGCCATGGTAGGGTCTTCCCTGGCAGAGGATTGCTTCCAGGTGTTGTTATAAAAAACCTTGGATGTTTTGTAGATAGCTTCCCTGGTTCAGGGGTAAATGGAGGATGCCCATTCTGCTGAGGCCTGTGCCAGGTCATTATATCAATGTTCAGGGTGTAAGGGAACCTTGGATCTTGAGTGCTCTGTTCAGAGCAGTTTTCCTTAACTTCATTCATGTCCTTATGGATCAGTGATCACAGGATCACTGCCCAGGAAGGCAGCCAGCACTAAGGTCAGGAGCATCATCCCCATTGTGTCTATACCCAGTCCCCAACCCGGTGCCGCATTGCACAGGTCAGTGGTGCAGCAGTCAATATAATAATCCAGGCTATCAGATCTCTGCTGGCCAAGTGGCTCTGCTCTCTGATCGCATGACTGCACACACTTCTTGGTAACTATGGTGCTCCGGTTGTTTTGTCCTCCGGCAGCTGTCACAGAGAAAGCCACAGTGATGTGGGTTTTGGGGGGTCCACATCTAACCTGGCCCAGGGTAGATGTCCCATCTCCATCCTGTCACCTTCACCCATAGCAGTCACCTGGTATGACTGAACACTTGGGGTGACTGCTGCCATCTGGCTTGCCCACTGAAATCACTTTTGAAGTTTTTTTGAAGGTTGCACCCAGTGGTGTTTAAGGCTTTGCCACTGACTTTGTACTCAAGAATTACTCCTGGCAGGTTCAAGGGACCATATGGGATGCTGGGGAATCAAACCCAGGTCATCAGCAAGTGCTCTACTATTGCCCCAACCCTCAGAAACCACATTTATAGGGACTCTTTACATCTCAGTTTCCTACAGAGCTAGGGGAGGTCCCACCCTTCCCTAGACAAAAAGGAGTACATTCCCATTTCTGTCCTCTCCTTGCCTCTGTACCCCAGCCTTGCAGTCCCTTGGATCTACAGGTCGCTTACTTGCTTTTATTAGCTGGCAGGCTTGCAGATTGGGAGGACACTCTACTGGCA
Source organism: Suncus etruscus (assembly GCF_024139225.1). Taxonomy (NCBI): domain Eukaryota; kingdom Metazoa; phylum Chordata; class Mammalia; order Eulipotyphla; family Soricidae; genus Suncus; species Suncus etruscus. The sequence continues at coordinate 60,586,205 of NC_064861.1, read as the reverse complement.
TTGAACATGTGTCAGCTACAGCAGAACAACTGTGACATTTCAAGGCCCAGACTAGAAAGGTTGGGGGAAAACACAAGTCAGAGGTTCAAGTCCAGTTCACAGCCCAGGAAGAAACCTGGTCTCAGCATTCAGTGCCCAGGGCCAGGATAGAGTGCCTGGAGGCTGCTCTGAAGCTGCAGAGATGCTTGGAAGGAGATGCTGCCAGGAAAGGAATTTTTTTTTGGGGGGGGGAAGGGTTTCATCTGGGGAACCCCTTTTCATCCCACCCTCTCAGTCCCACAATTCACCTCCATTCAGGCACAAAAGAGTCATTAGCACAAGCACCACAGTCTTCATCCTGCCCATGAGTCAGCCTTGGAGTTCCTGGGAGTGCAAGACTGAGGGTTTAAATAGCTGCCAGCAGGTCCGTCCCTCTGTTCCTGTATAGGTCCCCATCGGCCCCTCCCTACTGCCTGCCCCACTCTAGCCTCCTTCATCTTCAGAGGTTCCCGGAGATGGGAAGGGCACTTGGCAAGCTTTGCCCTAGTTTCCCACCAAGGGAGGGAAACAATATTATTTACACTTTCTTCAGACCACACAGGTGTGGCACTGGCTTGTGTGGTCCCCAGCTCAGAACCTGCACTGTGATCCGGGAATGGCACATAGAGTGGAGCCTGAGAACTCTGTACAAGATAAACACATTTTTTTTTCTTTTGGAGCCACATCTGGAGATGCTCAGGGCTTACTCCTGGCTCTGTACTCAGGAGTTATATCTGGTGGTACTCAGGAAACCACACTGGATATTGAACCCAGGTGAACCACATGCAAAGCAAGTGCTTTATCCACTGTGCTCTCTCTCTCTGGCCCTAGGAAGAGAAATTTTCTTTTTGACTTGTTATCATTATTTGTTTTGGGGTCACACCTGGTGATGCTCTGGAGTTAATTGTGGCATGCTTCAATGCAGGGGACTGAATCTGGACCTCTTGAATGTAAAGCAGGAAGACCACTTTTACTTTGTTTTACTTTATATTTTGTGGAGTATATTCCAAACAATACTCAGGGGCAATGAATGCTAGAGCCCAGTGGTGCACTGCTGGAAGACACTTTCCTTTCAAAATGGCCTGAATTGATTTACCAGCCTGCAGCAAATGATCCCCTTTTTGATGCAGGAATGGTGATGGTGGTCTCTATGTTGGTTCACAGTTTCCAGGCTTTTCAACATTTTCAAGAGTGGACATATTGAATATTAAGGATACTTAGATACAGATTTAGAAATAGAAAGATTTATTGAAAAGTAGAAGAGAAAAGAAAATCCCCAATCAGGGAGGACCTTAGTATAGGACTAAGTATGGCTTAATTTGTGGAGTTTTTATAGAAAACCGGATCTTTACTTATTAAGGGATAAGAATGTTTACGGCAAATGAAAGGATTTTACAGGGTAGCCTGGCTAGTTTATGGTCTATTGGATTATCTATATGGGCATTGGTCTTACAACGTATCTTTTGTCTCTTATTATTTAGGAGTCTAATAAATCAGAAAGAGTCCAAGAATTCACAGAAATGTTAACAATGTAGTTTGGGGGTGATAAAAATATGGGATTGCTTGAAGCAACTGGTAAGGGGAATGAGGATTTCTTTGTATCCCAGATAGAAACCCTCACTTTTGGAGATTCCACTTGATTTAGAGCAGTGGTCCTCAAACTATGGCCCGCAGGCCACATATTGTATTTGATTCTGTTTTGTTTCTTCATTGCAAAATAAGATATATGCAGTGTGCATAAGAATTCTTTCATAAGTTTTGTTTTTACTATAGTCAGACCCTCCAATGGTCTGAGGGACAGTGAACTGACCCCTGTTTAAAAAGTTTGAGGACCCCTAATTTAGAGCCCCCTCACCAATCTTGGCTTCATTAGGATTCCATTGTTGTTCATCTTCCATAAGTTGGCAGGTGGAGGAAAGGGACTGTGGGGTTGGTAGTTCTGGAGGGAGATCCTGCCCTCACCTGACTCAATATTTATAACTGCATCTACAGAGAGGGACAGAGCAGTGAGTTCAGGATGAAATTGGACTACTTGGCTTTATGCTCCCAATCCCCAGATGTTCCCCTCTGAAGCTCAAGCCTAATAGGGAGATGTGTGGGTGAGAACTTGGATTTTCCATTTCTTTTGATACTTTAAAAGTGCTTTGCATCAAATTCTACTAGATGTGGCAATTTCCACAGGGTGTACAGGAACTGAGGACAGGCCCTCCCAGAGAATTTACTGTAGGTTGGTCAATTAGCAGGCAGAAATGACAGAGCTTTGGAACTGCCAAAACTGATAACTGCCATAACTGATTCACAGATTAACAAGATTACTGAGTCACAAAAGATAAAAAATTATAAGGAATTCTGTGTTAGTACCCTTGCCATAAGTAATTAAGGTAGTCAGGTGTGGCTGCTGCTGGGAAAACAGGTGGAAGTGGTCACACCGGAGACCTTGGTGTGAACCTGCTGAAAGACATTGGTGTTTTGCTAATGTCCTAGTGAATGTTACTTGATGGTAGGAAGAACAAAATGAGAAATAGAGGAGTTTAAAGGCTGCTATAGCTGGCATAGCTGGCATTGCTATGATTGCAACTGGTATAGCTGAAGTGACTGTCATGGCTGGTATGGCTGCACGATGACTAGACGGATTTATTTATTTAGCATAAGAACCTGTGGTGTACAAAGCTATTCATAGTTGACTTTTTGGCATACACTGTTCCAGCACCAGTTCTACCTCTAGTGTCAACTTCCTTCTACCAGTGTGCTCATGTTGCCTCCCATCATTCTCCATGCCCCCACCCCACTCCTTTGCTCCATCAAAGGGCAGGTACCATGTACTATAGACAAGTGAGTACAGAATAAATCATGAAATCTCTGCCTGGGCTGGTGACTGGAACACTATCTTATCTGCAAATCTAAACCAAGTAGGGACAAGGATTTTGGGGGGTAACAGAGACTAAGTTACCTCTTGTGCATTTGGGCTTGTTCTTGTTTCTCTATATTTATATATTTGTTTTATTTATTTTTGAGCCACATTTGGCAATGCTCAGGGATTACTCCTGGCTCTTATCTCAGTAGTGCTCAGGAGTCACTCCTAGTGGTGCTTAGAAGACTATATGGGATGCTCCGGATGAACACAATTTGGCTTCATGCAAGAAATTGCTTTACTTGCTGTACTATCTCTCTGATCATTGGTCCAGTTTTATTTCTCACTGTTTTTCTTTTCATTTCTTTATTTCTTAATATTTTTATTAAAATTTTTAATTGAATCATCATGAGACACAGTTACAAAGTTGTTCATCGACTATCAGTCATACAACATTCAACACCATTCTTTCACATTTCCCACTACCAGTGTCCCCAGTTTCCCTCCTGTCTCTCCCCTTACCATCTCCCTGCCTGCCTCTATGGCAGACATTTCCTTCTATGTATCTCTTCCTTTTTTCCTTTAAGACACTATGGTATGCATATTGTTATGGAAGGGGTATCATGCTTATCACTTTACCTACTTTCAGCACTTAGTTCTTGTCCAGAATGATGTTTTATTTATTTTTAGTTTTGGAGTCACACCTAGTGGCGCTCAGAGGTTATTCCTGGCTCTGAACTGAGAAATTGCACCTGGTAGGCTCGGGGGACCATATGGGATGCTGGGATTCGAACCACCATCTGTTCTGAATCAGCTGCATGCAAGACAAATGCCCTACCACTGTACTATCTCTCCAGCCTCATGATGATCATTATTAGAACATTGTCTAATTTGCATGCATAAAAAGCCTGCTTGGATTGGCTGAGTTAGAGAGGCGGTCTGAGCAGCCTTGCAGTGATTGGTGCAGGATCGAGTTGGAAAATTTATTTTGTGGCAATATTCAGACAATTTTTGTTTAGCAGCATATTGAAACATTTTTTGGGATATACTCGGCGTATAAGACGACCCCTGATTTTCGGTTGACTTTTTTTGTTTCAAAAGTCATCTTATACACCGGAAAATGCGGTAGCTATTCTTGGATGTTTATTGTTTCAAATAAATATCAGGAGTTTTTGATCCTCTTATTTGAAAAACATCATGGGTATCCTTAAAAAGGAATGCGTTAAATCTGCAGAATTTTGGGTGTATTGCCATTTTACTATTAACCCTCCCAATCCATGAACAGGTTATATGTTTCCATTTTCTTGTGTCCTCTTATTTATTGAAGCAGTGTTTTGCAGTTTTCTTTGCATAGTATTTCACCTCTTTAGTTAACTTGGCTCCAAATACTTGATTTTCTGTGAAAACCACTGTGAATAAGACTATATATATATATATATATATATATATATATATATATATATATATATATATATATATGTATGTATTTCTTCTCTTTCATTATTTATATAGAGAGAAGCCATGAATTTTGCATATTAACTTGGAAACCTGTGATTTTGCTTTTTAATTTACATGTTTTCACTTTACTATACAAATCTATTATTTCTGGAAGATTTTTGTAGAATTTCTAGAATTTTGTAAATATAGAATCATGTCATCTACAAATATTATGAGTTTGACTTCTTCCTTTCCTATCTGGATAACTTTGATATCTTTTTCTTGTCTATCTTTTTCTTGCTGTGTTAAGTACTTCCAGTATTACACTGAATAGAAGTGAGAGAGAGGAAAGGTTATATTGTGCCATATCTTAGAGAAAAGGTTTTTAGATTTTCCCCATTGAGTATAATCTAAGGATTTATGGGAAATGGCTTTGACTATATAGTGAGAAATGTTCCTTCAATTTCTATCTTGTTGAGAGTTTTTATAGTGAATGGGTTCTGTGTATTGTCAAATGATTTTCTCTGCATCTATTTTTATGATTATATATTTTTTCATTGTTTATTGATATGGTGTATTATGTTGATTAACTTGCATAGTTAAAACATTTTTGCATTACTGGGATGAATTCTACTTGGTCATGGTGTATGATATTTTTGATGATTTATTGGGTTCTATTTGCTAGTATTTTATTGATAATCTTTGCCTTGTGTTCATTAAGCATATTTGCCTGTAATTTTCATAGTTGTGGTGTCTCTGTCTTTTTAATTATGTTAATTATCTTCATAAAAACTGCTTGGGAATGTTTCTGGTTCTTCAATTTCATGAAAAAGCCTATAAAATTGGTAATAGGTCATTTTTAAAGGTTTTTAAGAATTTACTAATGAATCCATCTGGGTCTTGATTTTTGGGGAAGACTTTTTAATTTCCCAATAGTGATAGGTCTGTTTAAGTATTTCAAATCTAGGATTTGATTTAATCTAGGAGGTTATAGATGTTCACGATTTTATCCATTTCTTCTACTTCTTTTGGTTCATGGCATAAAATTACTCCAAGTAATCTCTTTTTTTTCCATATTTTTTTTATTTAACCAACTTTATTACATACATGTATTTGGGTTTCAGTCATGTAAAGAACACCACCATCACCAGGGCAACATTCCCATCACCAATGTCCCAAGTAATTTCTTATCTTTTGAATTTCTGTAGTATCTATAAAGGAGTTATAGCCCTCTTTTCACTTCTCATTTGGTTTATTAGGGTTTTCTCTCATTCTTTGTGAGTCTTGATAGTGGTTTATAGATCTTGTTTTCCACCCAAAGAACCAACTCTCACTTTCATTAATTCTTTTGAATTTGGATATGGGGTTTCAGTTTATTAATTTCTGCTCAAAGTTTTAATAAGCCCTTTATGTCTCATTTGGGATCATTTTGTAATTGTTTCCCAGTTTCTTAAGATGTGCAGTCATGTTATTTTTGTGGGTCCTTTCTTTATTCATGATGAATGCTTGCAAAGCTATAAGCTTTCCTTTTAATTCCACTTTAGCTATGTCTCACAAATTCTGAAAGTTAGTGCCCTCATTTTTGTTTGTTTCCAAAAAACTTTTGAATTTTTCTCAGTAGTTAGCTTTTTATTTCCAGATGTTAAAGTTATTTCTTCATTTAAGTTTTTAGCTCATTTTCAGTATATCATGGCCTGATAGTTGACATAATTATTATTCTCTTGATTTTATGAAGATTTTTTGGACCCAGCATGTGATATATCTTGGAGAATGTCCCATAAAAGAATGTGTGTTTGAGGCCGGAGAGACAGCACAGTGGTAAGGCATTTGTCTTGCATGCAGAGGACAGTGGTTCGAATCCCAGCATCCTATATGTACCCCCGAGCCTGCCAGGGGTGATTTTTGAGCATAGAGCCAGGAATAGTCCCTGAGCACTGCTGGGTGTGACCCCCAAACAAACAAACAAACAAAAAAGAATGTGTGTTTGGCTTTGTGGAAAATGAAAAGCTCTCTTCCATTTCTTCCTTAAAAGCAAGTATTTACTTTCTTATTTTTAGCCCGGTCAATCTATTAAGATGTCAAAAAGTGGTTTGGTATAGAAGTCTCTGCCAACTATTGTGTTGCTACTGAGTTCTTTCTTCAAGTCTATTAGCAATTGTTTAAATTTTTTTGTTGTACCCTTATTTAGGAGTATGATTTCTTCCTGATAAGCATATAGCTTATTATTAAGAAATGATCCTTTTTGTCTCCTAATATTTTTACTCTGAAGTCAATGGCATCTGATATTATTGATATTATTATTATTATTATTATTATTATTTTGGTTTGGGCCACACCCAGTGATGTTCAGGGGCTACTTCTGGCTATGCGCTCAGAAATTACTCCTGGCTTGGGGGACCATATGGGACGCTGGGGAGGGGGATCAAATTACAGTCCGTCCTAGGCTAGCATGTGCAAGGCAGACACGCCTTACACCCTGTGCCATCTCTCCAGCCCCATTTGATATTATTATTAGTCTGGCAACTCCAGCCATTTTGAGGGAATTGTTTCCTTGAATAATTCTCTTCCAACTTACAACTTTGAATCTGTGTTTACTCTGACTGTTAAATGTTTTTCTTGCAGGTAACAGTATGTTGGGCTTAATTTCCTAACCCATTTTGCCACTCTGTATTTCTTAGTAGGTGCACTTAGTCCATTGATATTAAGATTATTGTCATGGAATTTTGTATCATCTGTTTGTAAAAATTTGGCATGTTGGGGGGGTTGTTTAATCTTAAAGTGTCCCCTTCAGTTCTTTTAAATTGATCTTGAATTTGTAAAGTTCCAAAGCTGTTACTTATCTGTGAAGCTGTGTATCTTTTCTTCGAATCTGAATGAGAGTGTGGTTGGGTAAAGCATTATTGGAAGGTTATTATTCATTTCTTTGAGTATTTTTTTTTACTATATTTCACCTCTGCCTTTGGGTCTAAAGGGTTTCCTTTAATAAACCTGCTGTAACTCTTAAAGACATTACCTTGTATATGATTTCCTTCTTTTATCATGCTGGATTCAGTATTCTATCTCTATCTATGGTTGTCATCATTCTGATTAGGATGTATTATGAAGTATTTTTATTTGGATCTCTTTTAGCTGGTACCCTTTAGGTGTTCCTGAATGGGTATATGTTCTCTACATTTTTGGGAACATGTCAGCAATGATATCTTTGATTGTTGCTTTTTTTTATAGAGGTATATCTGATACTCTGTGACACTGATGCTTCTATTTCTTTTTTGCGTGTGTGTCATCTGTTCTGCCTCTATTTTCAGTTGATTTCTTTCTTTTGGGGGGGGGGCACCCTGCAGCGCTCAGGGGTTACTTTTGGCTCCATGATCAGAAATAGCTCCTGGCATGTTCAGGGGACCATATGGGATGCCGGGATTTGAACCAATGACCTTCTGCATGAAAAGCAAACGCCTTACCTCATTGTTATCTCTTCAGCCCCTGATTTCTTTTTTTAATATTATCTTTATTTAAGCACTTTGATTACAAACATGATTGTAGTTGGGTTGAAGTAATAAAAAGAGCACTCCCCCTTTACCAGTGCAACATTCCCATCACCAATGTCTCCAGTCTCCCTCCTCGCACCCTCGCCTGTATTCAAGACAGGAATTCTACTTCTCTCACTCATTGACATTGCCATCATAGTTATCAGTATAGTTATTTCTCTAATTGCACTCACTAGTTATGTAGTGAGCTTTGTATCATGAGCTGGTCCTTCCAATCCTCATCTCTATTGTCTCTGGGCATTATTCCAAAAGTGCCTTTTATTTTTTTTAAAAACCCATAGATGAGTGAAACTATTATGTGTCTGTCTTTCTCACTCTGACTTATTTCACTCAACGTACTAGATTCCATGTACATCTATTTATATGAAAATTTCATGTCTTTATCTTTCTTGACAGCTACATAATATTCCGCTGTGTATTTGTACCTGCACAATATTCCACTGAGTATTTGTACCACAGTTTCTTTAACCATTCATCTGTTGAAGGGCATTTTGGTTGTTTCCAGAGTCTGGTTATTGTAAATAGTTCTGCAATGAATATAAGTGTGAGGAAGGCATTTTTGTATTGTATTTTTGTGTTTCTGGGGTATATTCCTTGGAATGATATAGCTGGATCATATGGGAACTCAATTTCTAGTTTTTTGAGGAATCTCCATATTGTTTTTCACAAAGGCTAGACTAGATGGCATTTCCACCAGCAGTGAATGAGAGTTCCTTTTTCTACACATCCCCACTTGCACTAATTGTTCTTTTTTTGTGTGTGTGTGATATCTTGTGATATCTTCCAGGTTTTTGGGGATGGAGTGTCCTATATATACCTACTAGTCCTCTTTCTTCCATTACTCTTTTCAGGGCTAGTATGTTTTTGTTGGTTTTTAGTCTCGTTGACCTATCAAGTGTTGATAGGGCTGTGTTGAGGTCTCCCACAATTATTGTGTTATTATTGAGTTCTTTCAGATTTGTCAGTAATTGTATTAGATAGTTTGCTGGTCTCTCATTGGGTGCATATATGTTTAATAGTCTGATTTCTTCCTGTTGCACATATCCCTTGATTAGTACATAATGTCATCTTTGTTCCTTACCACTTTTCTGAGTATAAAGTTGGTGTCATCAGATATTAATATGGTCACCCCAGCTTTTTTGAGGGTGTTGTTTGCTTGGATAATTTTCCTCCAGCCTTTGATTTTGAGTCTATGTTTGTTCTGACTATTTAGGTGTATTTCTTGTAGGCAGCAGAAGGTTGGATTCATCTTTTTGACCCATTTTGCCACTCTGTGTCTTTTAATTGGTGAATTTAGTCCATTGACATTGAGGGACATGATTGTCATATGATTTAATGTCATCTTTTAGATAAGTTTGCTGTGTTTGTTGATCTCTCTTGTCTTAAAGTAGACCTGTCAGTTTTTCCTTTAAGGCTGTTATTTCATCTGTGAAGTTTCTGAGCTGTTGTTTATTCATGAAGCTATGTATCCTTCCTTCAAACCTGAACATGAGTCGGGCTGGGTGCAGTATTCTTGGTGAGGCATTCATTTCATTCAGTCTTGTCACAATATTCCACCACTGTCTTCTGGCCTTGAGAGTTTCTTGTGACATGTCTGCTGTAAGTCTTAGGGATGCTCCTTTGAATGTAATTTCCCTTTTTGATCTTGCTGCTTTCAGTATTCTATCTCTATCTGTGGGATTTGTCATTGTAACGAGGATGTGTCTTGGAGTGTTTTTCTTTGAGTCTCTTTTAGCTGGTACTCTTTGGGCGTGCAGGATTAGATTGCATGTAGTCTTTAACTCTGGGAGTATCTCTTTGATGATGTCTTTGACAGTTGATTCTTCCTGGAGATCTCCTACCTGGGCCTCTGGGACTCTGATGATTCTTATGTTGTTTCTGTTAAGTTTATCAAAGACTTCTATTTTTATCTGTTCACATTCCTTGAGTACTTTTTCCATTGCCTGATCATTTGTCCTAAGGTTCTTTTCCAGTTTCTTCTGCTGTGTTGAGTTTTTCTGCATCTCATCTTCCAGTACTCCGATTCTCTCCTCAACTACTGTTACCCTGCTGTCGAGGTCATCCACTGAGGTTTTCAGTTGAGCTACCATGTTTTTCAGATCTGCTATTTCAGTTTGGAGTTTTCTGATTTCTGTCTTTGTGTTCTGTTCAGATCGGTCTATCCTTTCTTTGAGTTCTACAAACATCTTCCATATTTTCATTTTAAGTTCCTTATTCGAGAGGTTAATCAGATGGTTGGAATTTTTTAGGTCATCCAAGCTATCGTCTTCATTCTCTGTGCATGGTGTTTGCCTGCGAGTTTTCCCCATTGCCACGCTAGTAGTGTGTTTTTTTCCTGCGTGTTGTGGTGGGGTTTATTGGTTAGAAAGAATGCGCGGCCATGAAGCAGCAGAGCGGCAGCGCTCTTCTGGGGCCTCTAGGTGACAATTTTTGGGGGTTCGCTTCCCAGGACTCTGAGGAGAGCTTCAAGAATTCAGGAAAGACAGAGAAGCACAGGACAGGGCTCCCTTCAGGTCCTCAGTTTCCTCAAAAGAAACATAGCAGTTTTGGAGACTCCACAGGTAGAGCAATCAGCACTCCACCTGGCAACCCCCACAGCCAGGCCTCTGCAGGCCAGAGAGTTCAGCTTATTGGATGGCAACCCCCACAGCCAGAATTTACTCACTGGGCAGCTTCAAAATGCAGTTTTTTTGGGGGGTGCACTCTCTAGGCCTCTGAGGAGACCTTCAGGTATTCAGAAACACAGATAATAAAACTTTTAATTGTGAGCATGCAGGAGTCTTTTGCCATTTGTAGAACTGTTATGGTAAACTGTATGGGTAAATGTCTTTAACAGTTACTTCAAAGTTCAGATTTATTATAAAACCAAAGATGAGGGCTGGAGTGGTAGTGTAGTAGTAGGGTATTTGCCTTGCATGTGGCTGACCCAGCCAGAGTAACCCCTGAGCATCACCAGGTATAGCCCAAAAACCAACCAACCAAACAAACAAACAAACAAAAAACCCAAAGATGAAATTCTAGAACTTATAGGAAAATGGGGCACTTAAGAATTTCAGATAGACATTTCTAAAAAGCATTGAATGGAATATGAGAATGAATGTAATTTTGACTTATAAAAACCTAATTAATTATTTCATGTAAGTAGAACATAAATATTTGCTTTTTCATTTCTTGATATGTTCAGTATTTTTAAATATTTTAAGTATTTAATGTCAATGTCTTGTTTACATAAATACAGGATGAGAACTGGTCTTTGTAATATTTGGATACTGGTTATGTTGCTGGGACTTTGTTGAGACTGTAAGAGGCAAAACTTTAACGAAGGACAATAGAATGCCTTGTTTAAAGACTCCTGCCTGTTAGCAGAGTGACAAAGCTGCCTTTGAATGCTCTGGTAGCTCAAGGATTGAGTGATTTACTCCTAAAATATAAGAATGACAGTTGGATCTTGATAGTAAACATTTTTTGTTGTTTTTTTGGCCACACCTAGTGATACTCAGGATTTTCTTTTGGCTATGTGCTCAGAAACTGCTCCTAGATTGGGGGACCATTTGGAACAATGGGGGAATCAAACCGACATCTGTCCTAGGTTAGCCTCGTGCAAGGCAAACATCCTACCTCTGCACCACAGCTCCAACCCCGATAGTAAACAACATTTTATTTTTAACTCCAGTGCTTATCATATTAGATTGACTTAAGCCCTCAGTTCCTCTAAAATTTGGCCTTACTCCTTAACAAAAAGATATGAATCCCACCATTGGCTTCAATGGATTGGAGCAGGTTGATCATTTCCATTAGGCTATGAAACAAAGGAGTCAGAGAGATAAAAATATTTTATGAGAGAGACTCAAATCAAGTTGAAAATAGGATGCTTGTTTTTTTTTTCCCAAACCTAATAAAGGGTTCTGGGGTTACGTAAGATAAATAAACAAGCCTGAAGCCTGTTCTTTGGATAATACAACAATCTTCCTCAGAGAAGCAACCTGTTCTGATTTGGTTCTAAGTGCTAATAAGTACTTCAGACTCTAATCTGGATAGTACTGATAAGAAGAAACTGATGCCTGAGAAAGAAAAGTGACATAATCCCTTGGCCCAGAGAAGTCATCAAAGATGCGGGTTAAAGGAGTGTGTAAAATTATATCAATTCAAAGGCTGGAGCAAGTGGTAAGGCATTTGCCTTGCACACACTAACCTAGGACGAATCATGGTTCCACCTTCTGGCATTGCATATGCTCCCCCAAGCCAGGGTCAATTTCTGAGTGCATAGCCAGGAGTAACCCTTGAGCTTCACTGGGTGAGGCCCCAAAACCAAAACAATTTATATCAATTTATACAGTGCTTATTGCAAGATAATAGGCCACATTTTAGAATTAATTGACTTAATCTATTGTCACTATTATTATAAAACGTATTTCTATGCTACTTTCTATGAAGTTTCTAGTTCTCTTAGTTATTTTTACTTGTGAACTAGAATATATTCTAAATTTTTCTAATATCTAGTTGTGACTTTCTTGGCTAGTGTTTTTAGTAGTTTCTAGTTGACTTGCATTGATGAAGAATTTAAGTAGTTTAGAACTTGATATTGAGACAGAAATAGTACCACAGTCTTTGTCCTATTTTCTGGATGCCCGAGGACATCTTAGGCACTGCAAAGCAAGCAAAACCTATCTGAAAACATTCTGATTGAGATGGAGATCTATAGTTCTTGGAGCTCTTGCCTAAATTTGCCATTTACTTCTATTTAAGTTCTTTTTACTTAGAAGCAACTTCTCTTTCTCCTTTTTCATTAATTGATGTATTGTGATTTACAATATTATTAATGGTGGTTTCCCAAATATGAATTCCAACATAGTACCCATTACTAGTGTACCCCATGCTTCCCCCTCAAGTATCCCCATGCCCCTCCCTTTCATAGGCTCAACTTTTTAAATAAACTGAATTTCCTCAGGATTGAGAAACTGGTTCCATGAAATTATTGAACAAAATGAACTTCTGAGGTTTTAAAATTCTAAAAAGCTTAAATGTGGAACTTTAAAATACCAAATATGGGACTGTAAAGAAGCAAAAAATCCTTCATCCCAAAATATGTCTTAGATAAAAGGTTACTTTATTTAAAGGAAAGGACCTTGATTGTAGACAATAGTTTTACCTTGTATGAATTTTTTTTTGGGGGGGCCCACACCCGGTGATGGTCAGGGGTTACTCCTGGCTATGTGCTCAGGAAATCGCTGCCCGGCAGGGGGGACCATATAGGATGCCATGGGGTTTTAACTGTGGTCCATCCTAGGCTAGTGTGAGAAAGGCAGATGCTTACTTGCTTGTGCCACCACTCCGAGCCCCTATAGGAAATATTTTATCCACAAATTTGCTCCCCTATTTTTCCTTCATGATGATCAGGTTCTATAGCAAATGTTTGAAATATGGAGTTAAAACTCTATTAGTTTTGAACTGACAATGATGAGTAAAAGAGATATAATAAAGAAAATATCTTATAAACTGACTATCTTATACTGATTCTTCAGGAAAGAGATCAAGGTTTTATTTTTGTTTGTTGTTTTATTTTTTCTTCAGCATGCCTCACCCAGCTTTGGACTTGTGGGTTCAACTTCCATAGAAATGGAAGGCAGACTGAAAGGACTGAAATTGTGCCAGATATCGATTACTAGGCGAGGCTTTTGTTGAAAGCCTTGTCTTTGTCCAAAGACTAAAGATAAGGGCAATTTTCTTCAATTTACTTTGACCCCCCAAAGACCAATCCTTCTTTTGTTAAAATGTGTAGATAAAATAGAGTGTGTGCTTAGTGCACAAGATGAGAACATATTTATTGGTTATTTTGGGCACATTTCTGTCACCTGCAGCCTAGCCTTTATTTCTGAGGCCAAAAAAACAAATACACCCTTTTTCATGGTAGTTTAGAGAAGATGGTTGCTTGGAGGGACATGAGTATTCCATTGTCTAATCTTCCAGCTGGGTTGCCAATGAAGTTATTTCTTCATTGTCATTGTTTCTCTCAATTATTTTGACACTCAACAGTGGTAGGAATGAGATCCTTCAAAGTTACTCCATCATTTTCCATCTAGTCTGTTTTGATCCTCTCTGGTTACCTGAAAAGAGAGGAGTGTTGAGTTGGTACCCAAGAGAGAATGGCTGGCCGAATTCCTACCCTGATGGGCTGGTGTGTCAAGAGAGGAGCAGTGTTGTGAGGTCAAGATAGAACTAGACTTCAAGCTCCTCTCCCCTCTCCTCCCACCTCCCGCAACCCCCAGTTCAAATCTGCAGGAACTGTGTGTGAGTCAACACAATGAATTTTATTTCATTTTAGGTACTTCTCAGGTGCTTTGCATAAAATATTAACAAACTGGCCTAGTTACAAGACCTGGCTGTAGAGAGCATGGAAATATAGATCATCCTAGAGAAGTCCCTCCAGGATGTTAGTATTTTAATAATAAAATACAGTGCTTTATGATATAATGCAGCCCCAAGGCCACCTCATTGCCAGTAAATAAGAAAATTATGGTCCTGGTTAACTGTCAGGTTTTTCAGGGTGTGGACAGTGCTATTCTTCTGTGTGATAAGGATTAGGCATCTACTAATACCTCAGGCTCCACAAAGTTCCAGCCCAGACCCTTCTGCCTTTCTAGAAGGGTTCTGGAGAGAACTGACTGGAATGTGTCCTATCTCACTTTTTCTGGTTTTGTTTCCTGAGCTTCCAGAGTGTATGAGGTTAGGGAAGGGAAGATCTGAGTGGCTCTGAAGCTGGAAGCTATTTACTGAGACTGATTCTTGCCAGGTGGCTAAGCAATTCTTGCCATTTTCCAGTACCTGGGAAACTCTGGGGATGCCAGGGGCCCATGACTACCCCTGATGCAGCCTATGAGAGTGGGGGCAGTAGAGCTGGCAGGTGGACTGAGAAAGGTCTCTGCTTCAGAATCTCAGCTCCAGGATCTGTGGCTCTTCTTTGGGTTCAAGGATGGGAGAATATTATCCCAGTCTACATCTTCACCCTATGTACTCAAGAACTCCCAATACAGAAAAGGCAAATATTGCAGGTCAAATATGGTCAGGATGTGTGTGTGGCAGAGGTCTGGGAAATATTCACTAAACAGCACTTTTCTAGACTGGGACTCAGCCTGCAAAGTGGAGGTGAAAAACTGTTTCTTCCTTCTGACAATTCGAAGAACTCCTTCTTAGAGGTCCCTGGTCAGTCCTGCTGCTGCCACTTCCACAGGCTACAACCCAAGGAAGGATGTCTTTTGAGTGTTACAGAACCCATCTCCAGAGGCTTCCCAAGTGCCATAAAAATGACAAGAATTGGCTTAATTGGCTTAGTTGGTTAAACAGTCACATGATTAGGGTGCTTTAGAATATGTTCTTATCCTGAATATGAAAAATTATTTGCATACATATGTAGTACCTGATAAGTCTATATGCAATGTCTGAATAGAGCTGAACTTGAGTGAATAGCACTTCCAAAAGGCAATCATTCATGGTATCTTCTGAACATGTGTCTGTATGAACATGGGTGCATGTATGTGTGTATGCAAGGGATTTGAACTGGAAGTACCAGGCTGCTGATATTGAGTTGTCACTCAAGGCTGTGAGGTAGCAAAACCCAAAGGTTTTGTCTCTGCTAAAACTCCTTCACCAGATAAAATTAATCACTAAACTTTATGACTGAGTATACAGACAATATCCTCCACTTGTAGCTATTTATGATTATTGCTATATCATAATAGTTTTTAACACATTTTTATGAGTTTTAAAAGAAATAAAGTTAAAACATTTCCCTGGATTCTTGAGAGTATTGGGAGCAGGGGTCAGAGTTTCTTTGATTGAGGGAGAGTCGCCTGATGGTGTGCATCAGATATTTCACATAGTGATTTCACCCGGTCTGTGGCTGAAGAGTGTCAGAGAGCTAGGAGAAAGAAGCCAAAGGGACAAGGAAAGTGCACAAAATAATTCTCTAGTAGCCACAGGGGAAGGGAGTTGTGGTAGTGGAGAAGTTTGGGGATCACCGAGCAGAACCTCTTATCCCACCGTGTTCGCCACTCTTCACCACCATCGTTTTTGCTGACTTATATGGTTTTGTACCTCAGATCTTCTAAGTGGTCCCCGGGCTTGGTTCAGGGGATAGAGGAGGTGTGCTTTCTCAAATGGCTTGGAACAGGCACCCTCTATTTCCTGGAATAACTGCTCCCCTGATCACAGCCTTATAGAGTTGAACGGTATTTCACTCTGTAACCTGCTGCTTCCAAAAAAAGGACCATGACAATGGTGTTTGGGAAGGGAACTCCATGTGTCAGGCTTTCCAGAGTATTTGTGGCCCTAAACCCATATATACTTATTGGGTTTAATCAAGAGTCATGGGAAGCCAATGATCCCACTGAGTGCAGCCCACACAGCTGAGCTGTACAAGAATGGCTTGACTGGTGGCATATTAACTCTTAGCACCCCTGAGAAAAGTCTACAAGAACCTCCAGGTGCAGGAAGCAACATGCTTCATGTTTCTTCAGGGGTGCTGAAGGTGGCTGCCAGAGTGCAGAGCTAACTTGTTTCTTTGGAGTCCGGACTAGAGAATGAGCAGCAGTCTGTGGAGAAGGCTAATCTCTGCGTCCCTGTGCTCCATGTCAGGGGCAGGGTACTGACTTATGGAAGGGGTTTAGATACTTCAATATGAATGACTGAGTGGCAGGAATGTGTCACACATTATCCTTCTTCTATTCCAATGGCTTTGGATGTTTTCACTAGCAAAGGGGCTGGTTCTGTGAAGGGTTATTTGGATATTTATAACATTATTTACAAGTCACTCAATGCAGATTGGTGAGCATTGTGCAGCCAATGAAAAGCATTTGTGTCTTATGCCAGGGTCAGGCCACATGATTTTGCTGGCAAGATATTCCCTACTCCAGGTCTCTTAACTTTTCTGATGGTGCCATTACCTCCACAACTGTACCTATATCTTTTGGGGGTCTCCCAATAGGGGTGCTCTCAGCTTATTGTTTACGCAAGATGATATCCCTGGCCAAATTTATTTGCTTTGTGTTTCTATTAATGCACTATTTTATTTTCCATTCCATACCTAAGAGTTAAATGGCAGAATTTGTCTTCTCTGACATATTTTACTAGCATAATGCACTGGAGGTTCTTCCACATGGCAGGACTCCCTTCCAGTGGCTGAGTCTTTTCATTGCCTGTGTGACCACATTCATTCATTCATTCACTCACTCATCATCACCATTTATTCATCATCACTGGACATCTGTATTGCATCTAAGCCTAAATTATTGTGATTATGTTGCTGTGAACATGGAAAAAAATACCTTTTCTGGTTAGTGTTTTGATAGGTCAGATAAACCCTTTAATAGGAGTGTCTGGATCATGTGGAACTCCCTATATTTTTTTGAAGAAACTTCAGGCTGTCATTCATAGCGTCAGTTCTGATATCCATTTGCACTGACAGTACCCTGGGTTCTCTGGATCCATCCATTCAACAATCCTGACATCTCATCTTGGTTGATGACCTCCATTCTCATGGGGTAATGTGACAACTCAATGTGCCATAAATTTGCATTTATTAAGGATCAGAGATGATGAGCATCTTTTTATTCATTTGTGGGTCATCTTACCTCCTAAGACAGTGGTCCTCAAACTATGGCCCGCGGGCCACATATTGTATTTGTATCTGTTTTGTTTCTTCATTGCAAAATAAGATATATGCAGTGTGCATAAGAATTCGTTTGTAAGTTTTGTTTTTACTATAGTCAGACCCTCCAATGGTCTGAGGGACAGTGAACTGGCCTCCTGTTTAAAAAGTTTGAGGACCCCTGTCCTAAGAGAAGGTCTGCATAAGAACTTTGCCCATTTAAAATTAAACATTAATTTTATGCTATGAGTTACGCAAGATCTTTTTGGATATATTTTGGATATTGACCCTTTCTCAAATATAATCAGTGTTCTCCCATTCCATAGTTGTTGTTTTGTCATTCTGTTAGCTGTTTCTATGGCTGAGAAGGAACATTTTAACTGGATCTACTCTTACAAATTTCTTCTTAATTTACTTGATTTTGATAAAATAAGACCTCCTCCTGAGCAAGTAGTTCTTTCTCACTGGGTTAGATGTGTCCAGGAGGCTTCAAGTCAAAGAAGGGTGTGACAATCTTGGTGGGCCCTATGGGGGTATCTATGATAAGGACCTTGAAGCACACATAGTATTGCTATGAGATAAACATGCATCAGCCAGGTCCAGGGGAGACTAGTGTAGATGTGACAGGCATGCAATGAAGCTACAACCAAGCTGCACCTTCCTATTGGCTGCAGGCTGCAGTTCTGTATCCTTTTCAGCCTGATCTGTGAGATGATGGATCTCTGAAGCTAACTTAGCCCTCAAGCAGGGAAGTCACATCTTTCCATCCACACTCTCTGGGACTTGCCTTTCTGTTTCCCACAGGAAAATCCCTATCCATTGATAGCTCTCAGGCCTTTATTTTCACTTTAAGTTCTACTTTCATTTTTAACAACTATGTAGCTAGTCCCTGTTATCAGGGACTAGAAAAATGGCATAGAGATAAGGTGTTCTGTTCTTTGCACCTGATCTTTGGGAAGGTGAGGATGACCTTGTGAGTTCTTGATCTATGTAGACATTTATCCTATCAGTTCAGATCTCATCAAGTCCACTTGGCAGCTCTGCCTGGGAATGAATGCCTGTCACCTTAGTCTTAGGCTATCTTTTGAACTTGGCTGGAAAAAGATTTAACTTTTTCGAGTCCAAAAGAGAAAGTGGGAGAGTGATCTCCACCCCAAACCAGGTTCTTTCCTTTGTTAGAGAAGAATTCAAGGATGAGACAGAATGTCATGAAATGAGGAAAATAGTATAAAAGATTATTCAAGCAATAGCACACACACACACACATGAGAGTTGGATGTAAATACTCTCAGGCAGTTAGGCACTGGGTCTTGGAGTAAGAGTTTGAATGAACTGACTGTGGGACAGTTTGGGCTTGAGAAGCATGATCAGGGTGTGTTAAAGTAGCACATGTATATTAGACTTCTTACTTGCTCCTAGATCACATGTATCATTGACATCCCAACATAAAGATAGGTTGTGTGAGAATTAATATGTATTTGGGTCAGAGTGAGGAGAAAAGTGAAATAGGGCCCAGGTTTTGCTCTCTGTAGTAACTGACTAGAACAGATTTTCTAAAGCCTCATTATCAGGAAGTTGGGACTCAGATCTCTTTTTTCTCAGTGTCTTATCATTTTTCTTCACTCATATGACTCAGCCTCTTTCGTTTCTCATAGCTTTGGAGCTCTCTTACATTATCTGAATTCCAATTGTGTCCTCAATGTGATATAAAGTGTGTTTTGGCAAACACAGTTTTGAATTGGTTCTTTTTATGATCTGGATCCTGAGCTGGTTTCATGGGGGCCTTCCTGTTCTCATGCATATAATTCACATAGAATACTTTCATTTTTGTGGATGTGGTGAGTATACACTGGATCTGCATTGTTCGGGCTCTTGGTGGAGAGCATGAGTGAGAACTGACTGCAGGAGTGATCTCCTTGTGGTTCCCATGGGCAACACTAACCAAACCTCCTGCTTGTGTGCGTCTGTTTTCCATCTTCCTTCTTTCCATTGATCCTGAATTTCTCTCCACATGTTTCAGTGTGAATCTGTCTGATTCCTCAGAAGAAGTGCATGTGATCTTGAAGGACAATTTCCTTGCAGAGATAGAAGCTCCTAACCACATGTACTTTCCTCTTGCTCTGAGCTAGAGTCTGAGCACTGGAGACTTCAGCTTCAGTTGAGAGGAGGGAACAGTCCTGAATGTGGGGGTTGAATCTCCTCTGCTGCCAGAGGACAGGCTGGCAGATCACCCCTTCTGACCCCCTTCTCTTGGACAAGTCAGGCCAGAACTTGACAAGGCCCATCACATTAGTGCTCCTGCACCCTGTGGTTCTCCATCTGCTACCATGTTGCTGAGATTCTTCATGGCAGGGAACCTTGCTGGCTCCTGTCTCCATGACCTGTGTCCATAATTCTTGAGGAGGATATATAGATAGAAGTGGGCTAATGAAATAAATATAGCCCCTGCCTGGCTCTTTCTGTGCTAGTCCTTGCAAAAAAGAAAAGCAAAAGTCCAAGGCATGCCAGTTGTTTTCTACTTTAGTATGTGTGGAAATGGAAAATGTCCCTACTTTCTGACAATGACAACCAGGAAAGTTCAAAATCAATATGCAGGATGTCAGAGTATAAGATTTTTGAGGCTTTAATCTCCCCATCATTGGATTATAGATAGCAGAAAGAGAAGTTCGCCACCCTGGGGGGGGTAATATCAAGGGTACAAGGGGCCAGAGGAGAGAAGCAATATCATATGGCCAATTTGCACACACAGAATAAACATGGGAGAGAACAAACCCAGGTGCCTAGCCCAAGGACATCCTCTTCTTGCTATAACCCCTCCCCCAAACATATACACTTGATAAACTTGCAGGAGCTTGGTCAGACTCTCCTGGCAAAAGCTAGAGATTGACTCCTCCTGCCTTTCCAGGAACAGGGAAGGGAATATAAAGTTGCTTGGAGAAGTAAGTCTATTCTATTCTAAATGAGACTGAGCTATGGAGACTATCCAGCTTGCCTTCTGGGTTTTAACAGATCCAACCTGTCTGGATCAGGAAACCTAAATTGGGTAGCCCTTTCTGTGGATAGCAGGGGAAGGCACAGTACCAATAAGCCAGCCTGTCCCAGTCCATTGGGGGAAGGGAGTGAGAAGCCCTAGAGAAGGCCTTCACAAGGAAGAGCCCCTTCCTGCTCTGCTCCTTATAGAATGAGACTGGACTATATCAGAATGGATGCCACTACTCTGACAAGGAGCACAACTACTTCTCCATTCTACTAGTTTCATCACCCCAGACCCAATCTAGCATCTGACCTCAGCATGCTGTCACAGACCTTATGTGATCCCAGCTATACTCCCATCTTTCTCTCTGTGAATTCCATCCCTAACCTTGCCTAGGTTGGCCAGCCTCTATCCAGGAACAATTTCTTCTATGGTGTGACAGGCGGCATGGCAAGATAGACAGATGATTGAAAGAGAGTGGAGAAACCTTGGGTTGTATTAAAGGAAACGGGATCTTAAAGATAAGTATGTACTACTGAAGTGATAGCTCAGTATTCTGGAAAGCAATAGAAGATGCTGCAGATCTGGAAGGAGAAAGACTGTGGGAACCTGCCCTGTATCAGACCTTCCAGAGTGAATTTTGAAGAGGTTATTTTTCCTTTTAGGCCATGAATGCTCTGCTAGTATCCCCCAGATGCTGAGACCCTCTATTTAGACAGGTAAATTTTAACAACTACCAGGCTCACTAGGCTGTATGACTTCTAACAAGGCATCTTGTGGTGAATTATTATTTCCTGCTTTCCATTTCCTTTTTCTTGGGGGAGGTTTCTGCTCCCTGGAAGGATCTTAAAGTCAAAAAGACATGTTGAGCTCATTCAATGGGATAATGGAAATTGCCATTAAAAGGCAAATTATTTATCTCCCAGTACTGAGAATAGTCCATTTCTCCAGTTGAGATAGGCTCACCTGCTACGATAGTTTGCATACAGTGTGGAAAAGCAGCTCTGGACTCCTTGATATCTTCTTGCAAGTAGCTATCAGTTTTAACCTGTGGAGTCTAAAGTCCCCTCCACAAAGTGATGATATTTTATTTTTGCTAACAGTACAGTGGGAACATATTACTCTCACCTGACTGCCTAGAGTCACAGAGATTCTAGACTAGGGACCCACAAAAGCTCTATTGAGGCTTGTCAGATTTCCCAGATTTCTAGGGAGCCTCAGGGAAATCCAAACTTTCTGGAGGCCTAGAAAACTTGACTTTCATAGTGGCTTCTTCTTTCTCCTTTGGTAATGAAACAGCACAATTTTAGTAGTCAGTTCTGTATGAATATATTAAGGCTTTCTCCCCAATTCTCAAGGGGATTGATTGTCCAGTTTCCCAATGTTAGGAAGAACAAAAATGTTCTTCATAATGGAGTGGGGAGTGCAAGAAGAAGCCCCTGTTTATGATTTTCCTGTTCTTACCTACTCCCAGCTAAACAGTTAGCCAGGGGACATGAATACAACAGTGGTCCCTGAAAGACACCTATTGAGTGGACACTCACAGGGAGTGAGCAGTGCATCATTACTCAGAAAACAAACATCCATGTTCTTTTTTGCTTGGGAGACTATGTTTTTATTTGGATGTGGTGTTTTCTATGGATCTGTCCTACAGGTGCAAAGGCTACTGGGAGATGGGAGACCACACCCGCATGTTCTGTTTTTAGGAGCTAAGGCAGGCTTACCTCTTTCCCTCTAACCAATCACCATTCAGAGCCCTCAGTAGAAGGTCACAGGGAGGTGAGGAGCATGCGCAGAGAAGAGAGAACATCTGTTAGGGTGATTGTAATGAGCAGGCTTTCAAGACTAGAATTCATAAATCTCTGGGATCACTGCTCATATATTTTTAGGGCTTTCTTAAATCAGCCTTATCAGGCTCAAGCCTCCTTAAGGCATATATCCTTTGAACTTCCTCTATTAGATGGCTGCTTCTAGCTCTCTATTATGTTCCTGAAATATTTGGTTCTTTACATTTTTCTTTGTTTTCAAAATATAATTTTAATTATTTGTTTTTAGGCCTTTTGGCCACACCCAGCAATCTTTGTAAGTTCTTTCTGGCTTGGTGCTCAGAAGTGACCCAGGCAGTGTTTGGGAGACCATATGTGTCTAAGGGATTGAACCCAGCTCTGTTGTATTCTCTCCAACACCTACATTAAGAATCTTGTTTTCATAAACCTCTTAAATGCTGGGAGTTTTGAACTTTAGTGCTCTTATGAAAACTTCTGTCTTTTATAAACCTGGTCATGCTTTAGTTTCTTTTGATCATTAGATCTTCTGGCATTTCTCCTAAGACTCCTTGTTGTTTCTAATTCCTACTTTTTTTTCTATCCCTCCTAGGGTTAGGGAAAAGATAGAAAATTTTGTATCATTCCCGCTGGTGTGCAATGAAGAAGTCTTACTTTCTTGAGTTATCACTGTAGCCAACAAGAGAAGCAGAATACTTGCTAAGATTAAGGCCTCTTGGAGGAGGACCAAACTAGCTTCTAGGAATGATGCAAGGTATCACTCCAGTGAGATATACTCACTAGAAAGAGTATTTCCTAGGTTGAACTTAAACTAGAAGAGAATTTCCTTATTGAAAGAAACCAGGAAGAGATTTTATTGGGTAAAATATAGCAATAAGAGGTTACCCTGAGTTTAGAGATCACATAGATTTAGGGAGAGCTGAGGTCTGGTTAAATCCATGTGTTCTCTTTCCTTAGTTATCAGACTTCAGCACAACCAATGTCTGAGGGTTAGAAGAGATATAAAACTTCCCTGAAGATGAGAGATGCTATCACCTGGGTTCCATTGGTTATTCCTGTTCAGTATGTTTTGGGAGAGGGGAAAAAAAACACAGTTCCTTTTCCTGGGAATGCCCCCCTGTCCTCCATCTTGGCAGGCTGTACTCACTCCTTTGAATTACTTGGGGTACTAAATGATTTACAAACTTCTTTTCTGAGAGCATCTGGTGGGAAAGAAGTTCTCAGACTCATACAGAGGATTTACACTCCTTTCAGAAGGATTTACTTTCCATCTTTTACACACCCTCCCATCCTTACCTCCTGCAGATCATGGATTCTGAGCATAACTCTTGCCAAACTCATTCTGAGGGAAATATTTTATCCCAAGCAGAACCCTTTTAAATACATTTATCCCTGGACATCTGAGTTTAGAATTTATTTAGTTATTTTGTATTGGGACCACACTGACAGTATTTGGAATGATGAAATACTAGGGATAGAACTTGGGGTCTTATACATGCTCACCATGTGTTCTGCCATGTGAACACATCCATGTCTCCATGTTCACTTGAATTTAAAGTTATGGATCCTTGAGGAAAACCATGGAAAGCAGAGGGGATGTGAGGAATCTTGAGGTGGCCAGAGAACCTGATGATGATGTTGGGATCTGCCCTCCTCCATATGCTACCAGGTCCCCTTCGCCCAGGCTTCTAGTCTTCTTATTACTTCACATGGCTGTGGTGCTCCCTGTCTGCTCTTTATCCTTATTACTTCACCATAGCACCAGGCTGAGCCTAGCTATAAGATCTTTTTTTTTCTTGGAATGTGCTCTTTTAGGTGCTGCCCAACTCTAGTACTTCCTGGTCCCCAAGTTCCTGGATGAGGCATGGGGAAGATCATTAAAAGATTATGGGGCTATTAAAAGACTATGGGACTTATATACTGGGGTTTCAGGAGAACTAAGGAAGAATGGTGGACAGTAGCTCAAATCATATGGCTGGATGGTGGCTGGAGCTGGTCTTGATTGATGAGTTTCTGACCAAGTTAGTGCTCATAATGTCACTGTGCTGATTTGCTTTCTTCACCTGCTAACTCCTCTGCTTCAACCTCCACACACACCTCCTGAGATGTGTTTTATGTCCCATCATCTTCACCAGACAGATGACAGCCATCAGGGCATGGGTGAGGGTTCTCCTGATATCTTCTTCTTCCTGGAAGGGAGGGCTTAGTTGGTTTGTTCACCCAAAATTTCGAGTTAACTCTTTGGAATGTTTTAGGTTCTCAAAATAAAAATGTGTGTAGAATGGCAGAAAGAATAAATGCTCTCTCTAGAGATTTCTGATCATTATTACAAGTGTTTGGCTCAGTGTTATTTATCTACCTACTTCCTGGCCAAGAGCAAGATGGACGGTATAATCACTGTGATTCACATACATTTGATCTCCAGCCAGTTTTATTTTATTCAACACAGAAATGCAAATGAAAAATATTTATAATGGCTTGAAGGAAGATATGTGGAAAATAAAGAAGCCCTTGAAAACCATGGGGAAGGAGACAACACTTAGTTCCCAATTTCATTGAATGGAAAGGGGCTCTCTGAGACTCTGCAGCTAGTTTAGGAACTAGCTGTGTGTCACTTGTATGCCCTGGCACCAGATGCTGCAGCCTCTGTCTACAAGCTGGAATCTTACTTATTTATTTATTTTGTTTTTGGACCTCAGAAATAACTTTTGGTGAGCTTGGGAACCACATGGGTTGCTGGGATTGAACCCTGGTCTGTTATGTGCAAGCACCTTGCCTACTGTACTATCTCTCTGGAGAGTACAAGCTGTATTATTAGATTTTTGTTTTGTTTTGTTTTCGGGGCCACACCCAGTGATGTACAGGGGTTACTCCTGGCTATGCGCTCAGAAGTCACTCCTGGCTTGGGGGACCATGTGGGCTGCAGGGAATTGAACCCAGGTCTGTCATGGGTCAGCTGTGTGCAAGGCAAACTCCCTATCACTGTGGTATTGTTCCAGCCTCTGTAATTTTAGATCTTGATTCCATTTCAGGATTTCTCTGAGGACCTTGTCTTTTGCAATAATATTGGGGCACCTCAACATCTCAGCCTAACATAGAGACCCAAGGGAGAGCAGAGTAGAAGGAGCGGAGGCAGTGATCACCGCAGTATAAAAGGAAGGTTGTTGACTGTAGGTCATGGAGGGCAGATTAACAGAGATAATCATGCAAGGCTGAGAGGCAGTGGATACTGATGGTTTTTATCAGAGAAGAGAAGTCCTTGATACCAGCTATATAGAGGTCTCTGGCTCCTCTGGGAAGAAGGAAAGTAATGATGAAAAGGGTAGATACGGGGGAGGAGATGTTGAATGAGATGTTCAGGGGAGAGATGTTGAACATTTCAGAGAAGGAGAAAGATAGAAAAGTAGGGACTCATTAGGGAGTCACACCTCTGGTCTAACTATGTATTTAGTTTTGGATCACATTTAGTGGTGTACAGGGTTACTCCTAGCCCAGTGCTTGGAGATTGCTGTGGCAGTGCTAGAAATGACCATGTAGTACTGAGGATGGTACCCCAAGTCTTATGCATTTGAAGTCTTTGTTCCAGTTTTTGGAATTGTCTCTTTGCTTCCATTATTGACTTCCATTATTATTGACTGCTTCTGGAAAGCATCGGGTTCTCAGTGCTCTCATTCATATAAACAAGACCTCTTTAGAATGTCCCACTAGCTCTGACCATCCTGGAAGGGTTGTTGGTTCTGCCTCCAAGAGCTTCTCCAAGATCTGTGTCTGTTAGCTGAAACATTCTCATTGGAAATAATTTCAATATATGGCTGAAAGATATATTCTCCAACTTTTCTAAAGTTCTGCTCATATTTTAAGCTCATGACTCTCTGGTGTCCCTGCTTTTTTAGTGGAAGGTAGTGGGTGAGGGTGTGACATGATTATTAAAATATGAATACATTCGAACATTTATTTGGATGTAACTTCTCTGGAAAACATAAGCCTTGGGGGAGGTTTTTGGCACACAGTTGGAAAAGCATGTTTGCCCCAAACCTTTAAAAGCCTTGATCAGACTGGGATCTTTGTTTCCAACAAAGCCCTTGACCCCTGGTGGTTTCAATTCTGTTTACTTTTGGCAAGCATTTCTGGTTCAAAGGGAGAATCTTTAAAAGCTGGATTGGGAAAGTCTATAAAATCTTAACGCATCTTTGACATCAAATAGCTCTTCAAAGCAGAGATTTGATGGAGTAAATAGGAATGCAGCAGCCCAAACCATATGGAAGGCATTTTCCACAACCCTCCACACTTGAATAACAAAGGAGGGAAGTTCTTGGCACTGGGAGTTTGGGATTTTAATGACCCTTAAATATTTGGCTGAGTTGCCAGATGTGTTTTACCAGGCTGAAACCCCCACGGAAGGGGGCTGCTTTTCTCTTTGGCAAAACATAAGCTAACATGCTGCTGCTGTTCATGAAAAGATGTTTGTGCCTCGTTGCAGAAAGCTTAATTCACCGTGATTTCCTTAATTATCCGCCCCTCCCCCCAACTGGCACAGCTCCCAACCTCCCTCTGGCGCCCTTTTCGCAGGAGATGCTAAGCCAGTTTTGTCTGGTGCCACAGAAACATTCCAGAATTGTTGAAAATTGGGATCAGAGGTGTAAAACCTTGCTCCAGGAAATGTTGCTGATGAAGCTGGGTTGGGGCAGAATTTGGTTTTTATGGTGGGAGTGATTCTGCCCTCACTGGCCATATGAGTTACCCACAAGCCACTAGACTAGATCTTTAGGTATGCTAGCACCGTGTTTGAGCTATATTTGTCAGAAACTAATATTTGTTTTTTTACAAAGAACTCTGCCTATACTGAGCACCACACACACACACACACACACACACACACACACACACACTCACTCACACACACACACTTATGCACACATGTGTTACATGACAGAGTTGTCATTGGGAAAGCTCCATGCCTGGTTCCTTTAGAGCAGTTTCTTAAACTTACTTGATTTACTATCTCCTGTTCAGAAAATAACAACAACAACAACAACAACAACAACAACAAAACTACTAAGTGTCCACCTGGAAATCTACCCTTTTTAAGAAAACTAAAAGCACCTCCCTTAACTCTACCAGAGGCTACCACTGCCTCCCCCTGGATTGGTCTAGCATTCCCAGAAATTGATATTACCACTATGGAGAAAAACTGCCTTAGATGTTGCCCCATTATCTGGAGGCTGTAATTTTCAAGTTCGGGTCTATATGAAGAGATGAACAAATGTTAACATACTTGACATGACATGATTCATCAATCTGAAGCAGGTCATCCAGCTGTGAAGAGGATTTGGATGCCAGGAGCTGAGGTTCTCTGGATTGATTCTCAAAGAAGCTGGTTTCAGGAATGAATGGAAAAATGAATGTCAGTTATTTCTTCTAGCCTGCACACAAGTCTTCCTCCTTGTCTTTGCCTTTTGAGGAATGTTAGTTTGCCCGGACAAGATCTGCATGGCATGTTTTTTGAGCTGTGCTGTCAGTTCTGGGAAATATCCTAATTTCCCTTCAGACATGAGTGTGTCTTTTTAGGGCAGAACCAGTCACATGTTGATCTCTTGAGAGTCAGCCACACCCTTTAGACTAAACCATTACTTAGCTTCAAAAATAAGCACACTAAATATTTGGGTTATTTATATACAATAACACATCAAACATTGGGTAGCCTAAAACTTATTTTTTATTTAAAAAAAATAACCAGCCTATTTTGTCTTTCCTCAAACATGAATTGTGTGTTTCTTATTCACTTGCATTTCTTTGGAATGTGATGTGTGTGTCCTTTAACAATCTTAACCGGGGCTTATTGTTTGACTTTAACATGATAAAAATTTCATCATGCTATAAATAGGCAACTTGGATTTTTACTTTTTTTTCTCTTGCCATTAGATCTGGACGTTTCTTCATGGTGGTCTGTGTCTTTGCCCTTGGCTAAGTAATTTTCACTGCTGTATTCTCCTCCTTTGTTTGACCATGGGACATTTTTTGCTACACCATCTTTCTGTGCATGACTATTTGAAGAATACTTTTAGGCTTTTCTAGGAAGGAAGATGCTGTGAGCATATCTAGGTGCACATGTGGCATAGACCTAGGATGGTGAATGGATGTGATTGTCACTCTGCACCCTGCCAGTAGATGACATGTTCCCTCTCAAAGTGCTTGAACCCGTTCCCATTCTTGCTGGGGACATATGCTTTCTTAATGTGTATATCCATGAACTCTCTATCAGCTTCTGTAGTTGGGCATAAAAACATCATCTTATCAGTTTAATTTTTCTGGAATCTACTAGCTGATCTAGTTTCTTTTTCTGAGAATACTTCTTCGAGTCCTTTTTAGTTTTTCATTGGACTATGTTTCTCATTCTTATACATTTCTAGAAATTGAGTATATATTCTGGATTCTAATATGTTGGTCTAATACCGTATTTGTTGGTGTATAAGACGACCCCCTAATTTTGCAGTTAAAACATAGGTTTAGGCCTATATTCGCTGTATCAGACAACGTTCCTGTGCTGCAACGTTCCTGTGCCACAGTGAGCCAATCACAACAAGCAAAGGTTCAAAGGTTCTACTGTAATAGACTTCCTCTCTCACTCTGGCCAATCTGAGCAGGCTTTTTACAGTGTAGATTCGGGTCCAGAACATTGTCTAATTTGATGCATAAAAAGCCTGCTTGGATTGGCTGAGTTAGAGAGGCGGTCCAAGCAAGCCTGGCAGTGATTGATGTAGGATCGAGTTGGAAAATTCATTTTGTGGCAATATTCAGACAATTTTCATTTAGCGGCATATTGAAACATTTTTCCGGATATACTCCGTGTATAAGATGACCCTCGATTTTCGGTTGACTTTTTTTTTTGTTTCAAACATCGTCTTATACGCCGGAAAATAGGGTATATATGTGACCAACTAACTTGTAGTTTGAGCTATTTTTTCACTTTCTTTCAGACCTCTTCTAAAGTAAAGAAGTTTCTGATTTGAGTGAAATAAATGACCAATCTTTTCTTTGATAATTTATTTTCCATGTGGTTAATCAGTTCAATTATCCTGCACCGATTGTCAATTAGTCCTGCTGTCTCCAATTTTCCTGAAAAATTGGTTCTGTTCAGAGTACATATGTATGGGAACACATCGATGCATATAGACATATTTTAAATTGATAAATTTCTTGGTAGTACATTAGAGAATGTATCTAATGATCTTATTTTTACCAAATATTACTTTGGAATAATTTTTGATGACTAGGGGGGCAAGTTACCCCTATTTTTTGCTTCTTTAGTGTCTTGATTTATTTTGTGTTAAAATCCTTTTTTAAAAAATTTAACAGTATGCTTTATTTGTCCCAAGTTTATAAGTTTTTGTTTGTTTTTGAGCCATGCTGGTGATGCTTTAGGGGTTCCTCCTGGCTCTCCACTCAGGAATCACACCTAGCAGTGCTCAGGAAACCACATGGGGAGCTGGAGATTAACCTGAGTTGGCAGCATGCAAGGCAAAAGCCTTATCTGCTATACTATCTCTCTTATAAGAATCTTTTAAGGATTATAAAAATACACAATAGTATTATCAAATTAAAACCTTAATATCCTGACATGTCAAACTAGCAAAGACAGAATCATAGTTATTAAGACTATTTGTTTTTAATGCATTTTATTTATTTTTAATAATAATGTATTTAAGCACCAGGATTACAAACATGTTTGTAATTGGGTTTCAGCAATAAAATACACACACACCCTTTACCAGTGCAACTTTCCCTCCACCAATGTCCCCCATTTCCTTCCTTCCCCATCCTCTACCTGTCTTTGACACAGGCTTTGTATTTCTCTATCATTGTCATGGTAATTGTTAGTTTAATTATTTCTCTAACTGCACCTACTACTCTTTGTGGTAAGCTTCATATTATGGGCTGGTTCTTCTGGACCTCATCTATTGTCTCTGAGTATTATTACTATACTGTCTTATTTTTCTTAATTCATACAGATGAGTGACACTATTATCTCTCTCCCTTTGAAATATTTTACTTAGCATAATAGTCTTCATATTTATCCATGTGTAGGCAAATTTCATGACTTTATTTTTTCTAACAGCTGCATAGTATTCCATTGTGTAGATATACCACAGTTTCTTTAGCCACTCATCTGTTGTCAATCTGTTTCCAGATTTTGGCTATTGTAAATAGTGCTGCTATGAACATAGGAGTGCAGAGGGCATTATTGTACTGTTTTTGTGTTCCTAGGGTATATCCCTAAGAGTGGTATTACTGAGTCATATGGGAGCTCAATATCCAGTTTCCTTCATTTATTACTCCTGAACATTTTGTTCTTTGTATTTCTTTTTTTTTAAACTTTATTGATTAATTGATTTATTGGTCTTTGAGCCTCACCCAGTGGTGCTCAGGTGTTACTCCTGGTTTTGCACTCAGAAATTACCCCTGGCAGGCTAGGGGAGCATGTGGGATGCCAGAAATTGAACTGAGCTCCTCCTGGGTCGACCACAGGCAAGGCAAATGCCCTACTGTTGTGCTATCTCTCCAGCCCTGTTTTTTTGTATTTCTTGTAAATAAATAGTTTGAGAATAGATCACTTTCCATTTTATTTTAGGGAGGAGGTAAGTGGTGGTACACACTTTTATCAAGAGATATAACATTTGTTTCTCTTTCTTTGACTCGGCAACTGGTGATCATTAATGCCTCCATCATTAATTCTCTAGAGGTTCTGGAATGACTGCGTTTTAATTCTATAATGTCCTCGAACTTATTAACTATAGCCACTTTATGAAGTAAAATTTTCTCCCAACTTACTATTAATTACCTTGACTTATACTTTATAAGAGAAAAATGACAAGTTGGATTACATTAGAATCAGTTATCTCCAAAGAGAAATATTGGTAACTCTTTTATTTACTAGTTTTCAAAATATGAATGTGGTATTTAACTATTCTTCAAAGGTAACATTTAAAATGCCATTATTAATTCATCACTAAATCTTTGCTCTTTAATCCATGGAACTCATTATTCTCATGATGCTCAAATTGTCCTAACTAAGGCCCTCCTTGAAATAATTCAGTACTTTCGTTAGCTCCTTTAAAGTCTGAAATGACAAGATGTGCCAGGCTGATCTTGGACATTTCTTACCCTAGGCCTGGAAGTAACCATTTTTCTAAGAAGTTCTGGTTCCTATTAGTGAAAATTGTTATTTAGAAAAATGATAGTCTTGGCTTTAGGAGTCCTTATTGCTCTTGGCTTAGCCATTGTTTCTGAGCTGTTCCCGTGGATAGAGCTTCTATCTTTCTAGAGAAAGATGTTTCCATTGAAGACACATTGTGGTTTCTCAGATTATGACCACGAGGCTATTATTTAACTTCCATCCATCTTTCTGCTTTGATGTTTCCCCTCTATGACCTTAAACATAATTTGGCACTTCACCAACAGTGTATGAAAGTGCTTTTAACCCCCATCTATGTTTTGAAAAATTTAGGGAAGATAATTGGTATTTCCATGTTGTTGTAATTTATGTTTATTTTTGAGTAAGTATAAGTATATATAAAAGTATACAAGTCTATATAAGTACATATGCATACATATGCCTATTCATATATTTCTCTATAAATCAGCCTATGAAATTCCATAAAAGCATTGGTGGGAATTATTATTAGAATCAAATAGCGACCAAAGGCCAATCCGTCCCAAATTGATATTTTTGGGAGATTTAATCTTTTAGCTCATGAACTTGGTTAGTTTATTTTCCACATATTTTTGTCCTTTTTAACATCTTTCAAATAAATCTTTCTAATCTCTTTCACAAATGTCTTATGTTCCTATGCCCTTTATGCATTTGGTTGCTATTATAAATGCTATTTAAATTTTCATTTATATCCATAAAGACTGGCAGATTTTTATTCTGTTTTGGTCCTTCCACATTTGATTACATTTTCAATCATTGATCTGCAGCTAGTTGGTGTCTCAGGCTCCCACTGAATCTAACTAAAATTGGTGAAAGTACTGATCTGCCCAGAGTACCAACTACATTCTGCAGATTGGAAAGGGAGAAAAAGTTATAAGAAAGTTTTATTTTTTTTCAGGCCAGAGAGAAGTATAGGATTTAAGGTTCTTGCCTTGCATATTACCTGGGATTCCTACCCACACCACAGATGTTCTTCTGTCACTAGTTCTTAAGCAGGTGTTCCCACATTTGGCCTCCAGATCTCCTCAGTTAACCTGTTCAGAGACTGGGCACCCTCCAACCAGCTCCTGACTGAGCAGTCCTTCTTCCCTAAAACTCACCCTGGGAGGGATGAGGGAACTCATTGCTCTTGTACCATGTACAATTATTATCATGACCAATCTCCTTCTCAGATTTTATACTTCGTTTTATGATAGCTATTAAGAACTGTTAAACACTCTCTCGGTTCCTTGAGTAATATTTATACATTTTATAGAACTCTTCTCATGCAGGAATGGGATGGGAGAGTTGCCATTAAAGAGCATTAGGAGTAGAACAGCGGTGCATGCAGAGGCCCCTAACTTGCTAGTGTACCCATCTGTTGGACCAGGGTTTCTTCCTTCCTTCCTTCCTTCCTTCCTTCCTTCCTTCCTTCCTTCCTTCCTTCCTTCCTTCCTTCCTTCCTTCCTTCCTTCCTTCCTTCCTTCCTTCCTTCCTTCCTTCCTTCCTTCCTTCCTTCCTTCCTTCCTTCCTTCCTTCCTTCCTTCCTTTCTTTCTTTCTTTCCTTTCTCTCTCTCTCTCCCTTCCTTCCTTCCTTCCTTCCTTCCTTCCTTCCTTCCTTCCTTCCTTCCTTCCTTCCTTCCTTCCTTCCTTCCTTCCTTCCTTCCTTCCTTCCTTCCTTCCTTCCTTTCTTTCTTTCTTTCTTTCTTTCTTTCTTTCTTTCCTTTCTTTCTTTCTCTCTCTCCCTCCCTCCCTCCCTCCCTCCCTCCCTCCCTTCCTTCCTTCCTTCCTTCCTTCCTTCCTTCCTTCCTTCCTTCCTTCCTTCCTTCCTTCCTTCCTTCCTTCCTTCTTTTTTTTTTTTTTTTTGTGGTGAGGGATTATGTTCTGGGAGAAATTCCAGCAGCACAGATATTGCCTCTGGTTAAAAATTAGCTGCTTCCTGTGACATTATTTTTTGCTGACTGTGCGGGTAGGAGCAAAGGTGTCTGAACTTCTGGTTAACAGTTCTGCCAATGCAGGGGTGGTGCCTGGCCAGTAGGCTGATTTTTTTTTTGTTTTATTTTGTTTTGGTTTGGTTTTTTGGTTTTAGGGCCATACCCATTGACGCTCAGGTATTACACCTGGCTATGCGCTCAGAAATCACTCCTGATTTGGGGGACCATATGGGATGCCAGGGATCGAACTGCCATCCATCCTGGGTCAGTCACGTGCAAGGCCCTACCGCTATGCTATCACTCTGGCCCCAAGCTGGATTGACTCCTGCCACATGCTTCATGTGTGCATCAGCCCATACCCTGCATTTTACCATCTGCCTTCCCAAAACAGCCTATAATTCATGGGACTGGTGGCAGACAACAGTTTTTTAAAAAACAAATACTTAATTTTTTTCTTTTCTTTGGTCACTCCTGGCTGTGCTCTGGGCTCATTCCTGTTCTGGGCCCAGGCATTATTCCTGGCATTATTCAGGGCACCATATGGGGTGCCAGGGATCAAACTCAGCTCAGCAACATGCAAGGCAAGCACCTTATCTTCTTCTCTATTTCTATGTCCCCAACAAATATTTAAATTTCAGGACAGTTTTTAGCTTTATAGTAAATTAAATGGAAAGTCAAGAAAGCCCCTGCTCCCTTATCTACATAGTTTTCTACATCAATATTCCACCCCCACCCTTCCATCAATTGCTACAGTTGACCTACATAGCCAAATCATTATTGCCCTGAAGTTCATAGTCATCTGGTTTGTTCTTGGTGTTGTGTATTCTATAGATTTTGACAAATGGATAATGACAGGCATCTACTGCCATGGTATCAGACAGAAAAGTTTCATTGCCCTAAATACCCACTGGGAATTGCTTATTTACTCTTTCCTCCCTATCTAACTAAAACCGCTAGTCTTTTGATTTTGTTTTGGGTACATGCCAGTTATAGTCCAGGGTAACAGCTGGATCTATACCCAGGAATTATTTTGGCAGTGCTCAGGGGGCCATATGAGCTAGAGATCAGACCTGAGTCTGTTTCATGTAAAGCAAATGCTCTACCCACGGTACTATCTCTTTAGTCCCATCCCACCCTATGCTCTTTTCATTATCTCCATGAATTTGCTTTATCTGTGCCAGATAGTCAGAATCATATAATGACCAGTCATCTTTGCAAATGGGCTTTACTTACTTGGCAAAATGCCTTTAAGATTCCTCAGCAATAGGCATTTTTATGGCATGAGAGCTCATTTCTTTTTAGTGCTGAATAATACTCCACTTGTGAGAAGGGGCCATGGTTTATGTACCCACTTGCCTATTGAAGGCTGCCTGGAGTGTTCCATGCTCTGGCAGTCAGGGATAGTGACTGCTTGTGACTGTGGGTTGGATTCTATGTGGACTCAGTTTTCTGCATCAAAGGCAATAGGGCTGCTAAGATTATGTTTATTTTTTGTAAAAGAAAAACGAACAAAAACAAATAAAAGCTTCATAATGGTCTTAACAACTGGCCATCCCAGTTTCTTTTGTTTGTGTTGAATATGTTTTGAGAAAATGTGATGTTCAAGTCAGGGATTTTTTTTTTAAGTCAGGGATTTTGTAGATCTCCCTTTCTCTCTCTTCCACCACCCACACCTTCCAAATATTTGGATTCTGCCTCCATATACATCTCCAAATACTTCTTCTCTGAATCCTCCCTAAAATCCTCCCTCTGCATCCTCTGCTGCAATTCAAGGATGTGCAGCGTGTGTGGTTATGGCCATGACCTTGGCCACTGGAGGAGGAAGAGGAACTGCATGAACTCCTAGTATAGTCCTTGCTTCTTAAGTGTGGTCTCGACCACCTACACTGAGATGGGGGCGGCTTAGAGAAGATCATCTCCAGCTCCTCTGCAGCTGGAATGAATCTGAAACTCTGGCAGTGGGCTTGGGACTCAGCCTGTGTAAAACCCTTACTTCAGGCCCTTTTACTTCCTCAATATTGATTCTGATCCTCAAGGAAGTTTGAGACTCACCAATCCAGGTTTTGGGCAGGTGGCTCAGTACAGCCCCAAGACTGGAAAAGGAAGCACTGCAGGGCTGGAGAATTGGGGTCCCTGAATTCTGTGTTTTACTCCACCTCCCTGCACCCCACCCTTTTTTGTCCCAACCGGGCCTGCTGTCATCCTCAATTTCTCTGTGCCTTTTCTCCATCTCATTTTAATTGATTCTGAAGTGTTAAGGCATTTAGTGAGTATGAATTTGTGTTTCACTGAAATCAATCTCTTTCTGCAAGCTTGCTTCCCCCTTCTTTCAAGTCAGCTAAATCTTGCCTCCCCCAAATTAAATGGCTCCGGGCGGAACCAGCCTTGAGTTGATTACCTAAGCCACGGCAGCAGCTCCTGCACCGCTTATCTGGCCTGACCTAATTTGACCTAGAAATGTGGTCCCCCTCAAAAGTATAGACCTTTTCACACAGCCAGGCATGCTGGAACCGGCTCTCACATAGACAGCAAGCAGGAAGGAGCTGCTTGAGGGCAGTGAAGGAATGGGAGATAGTCATGGCTTCTGAAGTTTGGGATGAGCCTAATAAACAGGTATAAATGCTTTCCTTTCCCATTGGCCATATCTTCATGGTAGAATGGAAATCAGCTGTTTTTTTTATTGTAAGAAGCCAGGAGTTGGAGTAACTCTGTGGGGGCCCCATGGCTCTGAATTTGTTTTCTTCTCTGATCATAGTCAGGATAGTCTTCCAGGTCCCAACAGTCATGAAGGTCCTGGGGCACAGGCTGGAGCTGATGAGTTACAGGGGTAACCTCCATAGTTTCAGATGACAGATCTGAGGTCATACCTGTCTGCAGAGTGAGGTGAGATCTGAACCCATTGTTGCCTGATGAAGTTCCCAGGTGCAGTCCTAATTGCTAGTACCTGCATGCATTGAGTTCTGAGTCTATCAGGTAAGGGAGCTTATAGAGCTCGGGTCTCCCCATCTGCCTTCCCTTTCTCCTTGGGGTTCTTCTCTAGATCTTGCCTACTCATTGCTATCTGAACTTTCCTTCCCTAGGCTGAGAGTTGGAGAGGTTTGGACAACCAAGGAGTTGAACTGATTCCTTCCTACAAAACAGAGACTGAGCTATGTAAGGATCCTGTGACAGAGAGCACCCATCTGGGGGTTTGCTCTTATAGGATTGCTGTTGTGACAGATATTGGGGAGCCAGTTTCAAGGTTTTGAAATAAGCTCATCTCTATTGTCTTCAGGGAGAGGATCATACTTTGCGCCATCTCTTTGTTCCCAGAAGTCATGATAAAAGACTAAGTCAAGGCTATGAGCAAACCTAGCACATTTCCTGAGCAGCTAAAATGTGCTAAAAAAAAAAACTTTCTGTAAATACACCTATGGAAACAGATACTTCAATGAAAATTCACTCTAAACAATGTGTATTGACCCATGAGTATGGGGAGTGGAGGTGAAGGCAGACAACAGGGAAGATTTCAACTGGTCTTTGCTGAGAGCTGCCTGCAGCCTGCAGCCAAGGGACAGGACACAGTTCCAAACCTTAAGGGTACTTGTCTGGATTATAAAATAGACTGATGAGGGGTGCATGGGTCCCCTGTGTCCCAAACAGCTCAGCCACTGTTGGCAAGATCAGCAATTCTTCCTTCTGGTTTCCCATCCCCCAGTGCGGCTCCAATGATATCAAAAAGGGTCAGCAACTACTCAAGAAGTTATTAATTTTAATCTGTTCTAATTAAATATACAAATGGGCCATGTACCAATCTGTGGAAGAAGAAAAGGGGAAACAATATCTGAGAATCAGAGTTCATGCATGTGAGAAGCTCACTCTTCCTGGATTTTTCTTTCCCTTCTTTCTTCAGTCTCCAGGGTTCCCTGCTTGCACTCTGAATCATGCAGGCCTGGGCTGATTTGTCCTCTAGAGCCTCCACTGTGCAGGAGTCAGGTAAGGATAGGGCATCCTAAATGGGTTCTTGTCCCAATTCAACTGCCCATTGTTGTGTATCCCTATGATATGAGCCTTATTCAGCCTTTCCTGCCCTATTCATTCAAGGTGAATTAGATGGCACTAGATCAGGGGTCGCAAACTCGCGGCCCGTGGGTTGTTTGTGGCCCTCCGTACAACATTTTGTGGCCCGTGGCTGGCCTTCAAATATTGCAGTATTCTCGATTATTCGCTTACCGAATAATCGCAATAAAAATCACATTAGTAAGAAAAAATCGCATTAAACTTTCGCATACCCTGAATAGTTCTGTTTGGGATATGCGAATGTTTAATGTGATTTTTTGCGATTTTTTTTCTTACTAATGTAACTTTTTATTGCGAATATTCGGTAAGTGAATAATCGCGAATACTTTGCGCCTAGTGCAGACGTCATTTCTGCTACTCATGCCCACTGTTCATTGCATTATCAGAGGCCTAAGGGAGAGAAGTTTATTACAGAATTAGATTTTTTTCCATACCTTCATCATGACTTCATCAAAGCCTGCAGTGAAGAGAAAGATTGATGAGCACAGACAATTTCAGGAAAAGTGGGAGACGCAGTATTTCCTTGTTGAGCACAGGGGCATCCCCACATGTCTTATTTGCTCAGAGAAAGTTGCAGTGTATAAAGGAATACAACTTGAAACACCATTATTCAATTAAACATGCTGAGGAATGTGCAAAATATCAAGGAAATGAGAGAACCAAGTGGGTTGCCAGTCTTAAAGCATGTCTAATGAGGCAATGAGATTTCTTCAAGAAAGCAACCAAAGAGAATGTTGCATAAGTCAAAGCTAGTTACATGGTTAGTGAGATGATTGCTAAGGCAGGGAAACCATTCACAGAAGGAGAGTTTGTTGAAATATGCATGTTACAGGCTGCAAGTATTATCTGTCTGGAAAAGAAAGGTCAGTTTAGCAAAATCAGTCTTTCTGCCAACACTGTGGCAGAACGCATTTCTGACATGTCAAGTGACATTTATCATCAAGTGTGTGAGAAAGCCAAATGTTTTGATGCATACTCAGTTGCTCTTGACGAGGGCACAGATATAACAGACGCTGCACAGCTCACAATTTATGTCTGTGGTGTTGATTGCAATTTTTAATTGACAGAGGAGCTGCTCACAATAATTCCAATGCATGGCCAGACCACCGCTAATGAGATATTTCGGCATCTGTGTGATGCCATTGAGAATGCAGGCTTGCCATGGAAGAGGTTTGTTGGAATAATAACCAATGGAATGCCATCAATGACAGGGAGGAAAAATGGACTGGTGGCACTTGTTCAAAAAAAACTTGAAGAGGAGGGTGTAGAGAAGGCCATTGCTCTTCACTGCATTATCCATCAGCAGGCCCTTTGCAGTAAATGCCTGCCGTGTAACAATGTGATGTCTGTTGTTGTGAAATGCATCAATCAATTCAGATCCAGGGGCTTAAAGCACAGGAGGTTCCATGCTTTTTTAGAGAAAATGGAGTCACAATATGGAGATGTGCTCTATTTCACCGAGGTACGTGGGCTCAACAGGGGAAATGTCCTGAAAAGATGTTTTGAGTTGAGAGAAGTGAAAGCCTTCATGGAGAAGGATGGGAATACTGTTTCTGAATTGAGTGATCACAAATGACTCATGGACTTAGCTTTTTTTGTTGACATTACGCATAAGCTGACTGTACTAAACAAGATGTTACAAGGCTTGGGGCAGTGCTGCCTATGACAACATGAGAGCATTCTCCACAAAACTTGTGTTATGGAAATCCAGATCTCTCAAACAAACCTTTGCCATTTCCCAGCATGCAAGGAACTTGTGGATGTAGGTATACCATTCAGTGGTGAGAAATATGTTGATGCTATTTTTAAACTAGAGAAGGAATTTGATCACAGATTTGCAGACTTCAAAAAGCACAGAGCCACTTTCCAAATTTTTGTGGACCCCTTTCCTTTGATGTGCAAGATGCCTCTCCTTTGATTCAAATGGAGCTCATTGATCTGCAATGCAACTCTGATCTCAAAGCCAAGTTTAGGGAGATTAGTGGAAAAGCAGATATACATTGGCAATTTTTGAGAGAATTGCCCCTCAGCTTCCCTGAGCTTTCCTGAATGTTCAAGCGCGCCATGTGCCTTTTTGGGAGCACATATTTGTGTGAAAAGCTATTCTCCACATTGAACTTCAATAAGTCAAAGTACAGGTCTAGTCTTAATGATGATCATCTTCAAGCCATACTGAGGGTCTCAACTGCTTCCTCTCTAAAGCCAAATGTGGTTCAGATTTTTGAGAAGAAGCACTGTCAAGTCTCTGGCAGCAAGGAATAGGCAAAAGATGCCATGATCAGAAGAACTGTTCATGATCTTCACTCAATGTTCTATTCTTGTTCAGAAGAAATAATTAAAACTGTTAATAATGACGTTTGAGGACTTTCTTTTGTGAAATCCTTTATGCGGCCCTACCTCTCACTCCGACTTTGCCTCCTGCGGCCCCTAGGTAAATTGAGTTTGAGACCCCTGCATTAGATGGTCTTCTAGTGATAGGTCTATGACCCATGTGTATGAGATGGGTGACTCATTTGTACTATTCTGTGACCCATGTGTACTTACCACTCCATGATACTGATGAAGCCCCATAACATGCCAATTATGAAGCTCATCAAGCAGGAAGACAAGTCCAGGACCCAAGTAGCCAGCTTTGGTCATTGAGCTGCCTCTGGACAGGATCTGTGGGATTTGTAAGAATCTGAATGATGATGTGACCCATGGAGAAGAGTTGTTGGGGTTGCCTTTGCTCCAAGCTTTCTTCTCCTCCAAAGGCTACTTCTCTGGGATTGTAAGTGATGATTACTGGTCACACTGAGGGCTACTGGGAAGTAACCTGGTTTATAGGTTTTCTTCCCACTTTCCTCCAGGAGTTCCTCTCCTCAATTTCTCTTCCTTCATGCTCTCTGTGCCCATTCTCTCTCAATTCTCCCCAAGTGCTCCCTTGTCAATGCTCCTTCCTTTTAACCTCCTTCCATTCCCCTTCTTCACTTCCCTCCATATTTTTCTTTCATTCTCTCTTGATGTTCCCTCTCTTCATTTTCCCTCCTTTCTCCCCCATTTCATTCTTCCACCCTCTATGCACCCTTGCCTAGATTAGAAAGATAAGAGTCCTTTGGGATTTGGAACCTTGGGACAGGATGGGGGATTCCAGAAATTGGGGCATGCTGAATAAGCCTGTTGGTCACATGGTTAGTTGGCCTACGTGGCTCAGATGGGATGTATCCTTCACTTGGAGGAGTTTGCACGCAAACGTTGAACATCAGATCTTCTGAGTCATCCTTGCCAGCTTCCTGTGAGTTATTCTGGCAAATATGGGGGGGGGGGGCAGAAGGATTCTAGGTTGGCTGCAACTCTCAGTCATGGGGTTCAATG
This sequence comes from Suncus etruscus, assembly GCF_024139225.1. Classification (NCBI taxonomy): domain Eukaryota; kingdom Metazoa; phylum Chordata; class Mammalia; order Eulipotyphla; family Soricidae; genus Suncus; species Suncus etruscus. The sequence goes on along the minus strand of NC_064861.1, from coordinate 60,545,416 downwards.
GTTTCTATAGACACTGGCTGAGCAGAGACCAGAGACTGCTAGAAGTGAAGTCTAGACTTCCAGAAGTGGAGCAGAGGGCCTTAGATTGAGGGCCCTAAAGCATGTCTGATGGTTATTAATTATTGTTGCTATTATTTTTGTGACTCTCAAGTTTTCTCAAGAAGTCTTGAGCTCCCTCCCAGTAAGTCTTGGTCAGCCTGCCCAGTGGTTCAATGGGAGGACCAAGGATGGAAGCTATTCTGGGCCTGTGGTGCTGGGCTGATCTGGGCCACCTCAGTAGGGTCTCCAGACCCATACTGTCTGGTATTTAGGGAGCCACTCAGGGTGCTCCTCAAAATTATGCTCAGGATACCATGCTTTTATGGGGATCAAATTGGAATTGATTTCATGATTAGCATGTGCCTTTGCCCCTGTACTATCTCTTCCACACCCCCCCCTTTTTTTTGCTGCACATTCCTTCCTTTGGCACTTGCCTGAGCCACATGGCCTCCTGTAACTCTTTCCTGCATCTCCTCCATCCCTGCCAGCATTACCTGTTCTTTAAGGCTCCCTGTAGATTTATCTCCTCAGGGCCTGTCTGACCTACCCTGCACGATGAAGGTGTGTTCTAATAGGTTTAGAACACATTAGACTGAGGGATCACCCTTCACACCTGGCATATCCATCCTCAGAAAGAATGTTTCTGGGATGATGATATTCTGAGGTTATTGGTGCAGAGTCAAAACTGGAGGAGGACTAGAGAGCCCAAGACTGGATCAGCAGGGGTCAGTATCCACTTGTTCTCAGCACTCAGTATTAGCCCAGCTGACCTGCCTCTAGGACACTGTTGAGTATTAGACTCACCTTCCTTCTCATTCTCTCTCCAGCTGCTCACTCTTGGAGTTATAGTTGCAGCCACATTTCAAATTCTTTCAGTGTCTTGGGCTATTTTTCAAACATTTTTACCTCTAACGTGCTTTGCATACCACACACATTTTCCAAACCCACACGTAATTTAAGGAACATTTAATCAATAGAGTCTTGATTCATTTTTCCCTTAAATCATCAGTATTATTGTTGTGAAGAGCCCATTTGAAGTTCAGGAAGGCTCTTAAGCATTTTTAATAACCATTTTCTTCCCTTGCGTCCCATTTTTTTCTAAAACTATCTCTTTGAAAGATACTTTTTCCGATGGTTGAACAAGCTCAAAAATGCCAGATTCCCAATTGCTTCAATTGTGTCCAATATGCAATTCTGTGAGGAAAATGGACTCTTCCAGAATATTTGATTCGCATATGCCTTTACCTTATATGGGTATTGCTGGTAGTGGAGTGAGAGTTCTTTGAGCAGGCCTGCTGGCTCCCAGTCATAAATTGAAACTGTGACTGGGGTCAAGGACTTAGTTTTTATCAACAGCCCTCACATTTGGATATTTCTAATCTTTCTAGCACCAGAAACCCACAGGACAATTTTCCCTCTCCATTGTCTTGGGCCTGACAAGACTCAGCTTCTGACATCAGTCTTCTGCATCTTGTATTTGTCTTGACACTAGTGAATGCCATGTTGCACCCTTCCTGGGCTCATGTGGGTCTCTTCTTCTTACTTAAAAGATCCAAGATCCAAGGTGGAAGGTGAGACTTGAGCACCAGTTTACTTTGCTCAAACCCCATCTTTTGGTCCCAGAAGTTTTTTTTTTTGTTTATTTGTTTTATTTGTTTTGGGGTCACACCCTGCAGTGCAGGGATTACTCCTGGCTCTGCACTTAGAAATTGCTCCTGGCAAGCACAAGGGACCTTATGAGATGCTGTGATTCGAACCACCATTGGTCCTGGATCGGCCAAGTGCAAGGCAAATGCCCTACCAATGTGCTTTCTCTCCAGCCCCTCAGACCCAGAGTTTGAACTGAGGGGAGCAGTGGTGCTGAGATTCTTAGAGAGAATATGTTTAATCCTCTTTAAGCTTCTGCATAATCCCTTAGCTTGTCCCCTCCTTCCAGTCTCTGGCTCTGTGGTCACATTGCTTCGTCTGTTTCATGCATGGTAAACTCTGTTTTGTGTTTGCCTCCTGTATGAACATTTGGATTTGGGCTGAGGATTCTCTGGGATGATCCTCTTAGGCTCCATGAGTAAATCTATTCTTAAAGGTATAATTCTCTCCCTTTGGTTCTAGGAGGTCATAGTCACCAATTTTGGGAATTAAGGCATGCATTTATCTCTTTTGGGTTCATCATGTAACCTCATATAGTTGGATAAACATGCAGGCAGTGAACTTAGTGGTGAGAACAAAGGTGCAGTCTTCCAACCAGTTCTTCACTTCTGGCTTCTTGTCTAATTGGTTGGGACACATTGAAAATATCATCAGACTCATTCAGCCTAGTTGGGATTTTCACCAAATCTGTGTTTGTCTCAATTTAGCTGGGCTGTTTGATAGAATATCTCCAACCAGGTGGCTGATGAATAATATGAAATAACTGCTCTGGACACTGAAAAGTCCAAGAGGAGGGTACCAATATGGTTGAGTTTCAATGGAGATCCTCTCCCTGGCACATGGCCAGCACTTTCCCCTGTGTTTCATTGGGTGGAGGAACTGAGGTATGGGAAACTTTTTCATAGGATAGTAATCCCCAAAATAAGGTGCCATCCTCAGGACCTATGCACCATCCCACCTCTAATCCTGTCATCTCTAAGATATAGTATTCCAACATCTGAACTTGAAGGGAAGGACACTGACTATACCATATCAGTTATGTTTTTTTCTTCCTGGATCTTTTCATGACAGTCTCAAATTGGCCCAGTGTCCTGTATGGTGGGCCTTGTCTGTGGACTATACAAGATGGCTTTTCATTCCCCTCCCTGACAAGGCAACAGTTAGAATGGAATGCATGGTTATGAGACAATATTAATAGGAAGCAATATATCTGCTAAACCCATATGAACATGTCTGTAGTTAAAAGCCACAGACAAAACCAGATTTTCACTGAATTCTCTCTCATTTCTCTAGATCATTCATCAGTTCTCAATGACTTCCTCAACTTACCTTTATCTTTATGCTTTCTCCAAAAGTCAACAGAAGTATTCTTATTTCCTGCCCATGTCTTTGATTTTGACACATAACTAATCAAGTCCATCTCTTCTCCTTAGTTGTTTAGGCATATCTCTGGCAGAATAGGGTCTTTGTCATGCCCCAAATACCATCCTAATTCTGACTGTCTCCAAAGAAGCCACAAAGCAGTCAGACCATCTTGAAGTCATCAGTTTCTATTAAAGTTCAGGAGCAATTGTTTGAAACCAACATGCTATTTTCCTGCCTGGCAAATCAGTAGCAGGATCACCGACTGTGCCCATAAACACAGAAGACTTACGGGCAGAGTCAAGTTGGGTCCAAATCTAAATATACCTCTCTACAGCCTCTTTTCTCTTCTGCAAAGTGACCTAGCTCACAACCAGAACTTTGCCACATGCTAAACATTTACACATTTAATGCATCTTGAAGTACTAACCTATATTATGCATGAGTAACAGTGTAAATGTTTTCTTTCCTGGCAAGGTCCATGTTATTGGAAATCATTTATAGAGATTTATGTCCAAACAGAGCTGAAGGGCTGTTTGCACAAGTTAAGGTTCCCAAAAGTCAAGCTGGAAATTCTGGGTGAAGTTTGCACAGAGATTTGGAGACATTTGGGAATGTCTTTCCCAGGTCATTTATTTATAGTGATTAAGACTATGCTATCTGGGTGTCTAGAAGAATACAATCATAACTCATTGGTTGTGTGATCTTGGGCACATTTGTCTTCTCTCTGAACCCTAGTTTCCTGTCTAGAGGATGGGCTGATAAAATAATGGCACAAATTTTGTAGAGTTGCCAGAAGGGCTCTGGACTTGACCCAAAGCCAAACAACCTCTTCATAATTCCAAATATAGAAGAACATTTCTAGGAAGTTGTTCTGTGTTGCTGAAAGTATTCCGGCAGAGACTGAGAGATTGATCAGCAAGATTTGGCCAAGGGCATTTCACTACTGGAATGGAGAAGGGAATTGTCCATCAAGTACCAAGATGATGGTACAGTTTTTGTTCCTTTCACAGATTCTTCCTGAGTCACATTTGCCTACTAGTGTGCCCCAACAGCATGGTGCCCTTGAACTGGGCAGTCCCCTGGGCTATCTCAGAATCAGTGCATAATGTACAGCTGCCATCCTTTGTTCCCAATGAGACTCTGGGTGGAAGAAGATTTATATCTGATATATGGCTTACTATTTTGTCCTCAAATGGAGGGCTCTCCTCTGGGGTGCCTCCTGCAGCCAGATGTCACTGTAATGACCCCTCTTGGGAGCCCCTGCATGTCTTAGATGAGAAACTGTCCTTATCCTGGCCTTAGGCTTCTCAGTGGGCCTTGGGCTAAGGCATACCCTGAGTTCTGCCAGCACTTTGCTCCTGACCCTACTGGAAACTCCTGGGTGCTCCCTGCCTGGAAACAGCCTGGCAGCTGCTCTGTCACCCCATTATCCTCCATCATTATTCATCCTTCAGGAGCAGGGTCCATGTGCGTGCACTCCTCTGGTCTGACACCCAAAGACATGGCTAGATTAATGGATGTGCCTATGGCCTTCACATTCCAGATGTCCAGGGGCACCATGAGAATGTACCCTACCATCTGGGTATTCTGCTGGCCTCTTAATATACTTAAAACTAAGTTTTAGTGGGCACTAACTATAGGCTGGACCTATTTAGACAGTGGGTTGACTTGAAAGTTACACTTGAAAGTGTGCACCATTTACTCTGATCTCTCTCTATAATTATCATTCTTGGTTCACTTATTATTTCTTTATCCATTCAAAACTTATTGAGTAACTTCTATGCAGCATTGAGTGCACATAAGCTAGATGTGTTTAATAACATAAAACACAGGATCAGGGCAAGCTGTAGAGTACATGCTTTGCATGTGTGAGGCCCTCCCATTCCATCCCTGACACCTCAGATTCCTGGGCCTCTAGAATATTGTCAAGTATCACCTTGGGTAGCCTCTATAAAAATATGAATTTGGGATGAAGAGATAGTACAATCAGTATGGCTCTTGCCTTGCATGTGTCCATTCTGGGTTTTCTCCCCACAACATAAATAGCCCCCCAGATCCCACTAGGAATAATTCTTGAGCAAGTGGCAGGAAAAGTCATATGCACAGTTGATTGTGCCCAACCCCCAAAGTATGAAGTGGTTTCTACCTCTTATAGGCATATGAAAGAAGAGAAGTAGATGCTTGATGTCTTTTACTGGATGAATATAAGGCACTTAGGGTGTCCTATAAGGAAAGATCTTAGTTCCATAGGGAACTAAAAAACTAAGAACTAAGCTGAGAAAACAGGGTGTGTGTTGGGAAGGGGTAGAATATATCCATAGGAAATACTAGATTCTTTTTTTTGTTGTTTGTTTTGTTTTGTTTTGTTTTGGGGTCACAGCTGGGGCACTCAGGGGTTACTCCTGACTTTGTGCTCAGAAATCGCTCCTGGCAGGCACGGGGGACCATATGGGATGCAGGAATTCGAACCACCGTCTGTCTTTGGTTGGCCACATGTAAGGCAAATGCCCTACTGCTGTGCTATCTCTCCATCACCTAGAAAGAGTCTTAAAGGGTACCTGAAATTATCAGAGGAAAGCATTGCAGAGAGGTAAGTTTTCAAGGGACTGCCAGGTCAAAAGCATAGAAGCATAAGAGCTATGCCCTCATACAGCTTCCTACTCTTTTTAGCCTTGATTTGACCTTGGATAGTTAGATATTCTAACAGCTACCTTTGTCCCTGGATTTGAAGACTTCCTCCCAGTCTGCCTCCCTCTTTTCTAAGGGCCATTGCATGCAATGTGCTTTTATTTTTTTTTGCTGTAATTCCAAGGCTTAGCTCTTGGCTTGGGTGCTCTGGTGCCAAGATAGATTCCCAACTCACTGTATTGCTTCTCCAGCATTCTTTGCTACAGGGTCTGGCAGAGTGACGAATCATTGACTTAAAAGGCTGATCTATTATGAGTGTAGTTGATTTCTTATTTCCAAATCTGGCCTATTTGCAGTGAGATTATCCACTCAGCCCCCTTGCCATAAAATTTTTCAGCATCTTTCCACTGGAGTCTTGATCTCTGCTCTATGAACGTAGGTTTGGCCATGAGCCTATCAGTTTCTAGCATATGAAATAAAAGCAGAGTTTGTAGCTGGACATGCATGGGACTGCTTAAAGAGCAAACCTGCTGTTTGCTTTGAAAGATGTCTCAATTAGATGATGATGACAGGAGCAGATCCAGCATTGTTCCAACTCCCCAGAACCAGAGGTCCAGTTTCCCTAGTAAATCTCTAAACCTAAGAGCAATTGATGTTGTACTGCTGAAGTTTAGAACTGATCAATAAATCAAAACATTGCAGGACAGCACCTGGGGCTGTTATGTACTTTTCTAGCTCCACCAGACCATTGATAGATTTCTCAGAGAACCCCAGGAGCAGTGTACTAAGTTATGTTGGAGATAATGTGGCTAAGCTCAGGTGGACTTGTTGCAAACTAATACTTCTCTCCCAACCCAAGTCCAGACTCTCAATTAATTTTTTTGGTTTTGGGGCCACATCTTGTGGTTCTCAGATCTTACCCCTGACTCTGTGCCCAAGAATAACTCCTGGCAGACTTCAAGAGACCATAAGGGATGCAGTCAATCAAACCCAGGTCAACCATATTCAAAGTAAGTACCTTATCTATTGTGCTATCTCTCTGGCCCTCCACTTTCTTTTTGTGTTGATTTTTGTTTTATTTTGCTACAGCAGTAATATTAAATGTTTGTTCCTGGCTCTGTGCACAAGAATCACTCTCTGTGTGGTGACTTGGGTTGAAACAGAGTTGGTTGTATGCAAGGTAAGTATCTTATCTCTATAACTAACTCTCTGGGTCAGGGAACCACATTTTATTTATCACCAAGCTTGGTGGAATATATAGCCAAGTGAAAGATAAGACCTGTGTGTGTAATCCCTCTTGTTTTATTTTTTTTTAATGATTGGATCAAATTTGTACAGCTACTATAGGTAAAAACAAAGCTTCTTCTGAACAGTGATGGAACTCCCACTTGCAGTCTCTGATTTCTCCACCAAAGTTCTCCAAAATGGACTCAAGAATATATACTATATCAGTAAAGGGACTACTCAACTTCTTCACTATAAAACACTGTCTTTCTGCAAGAGGCCAGAGCTGATGCAGGGAGACATGACACTTGCACTTGCACACTTGAGTTTCAAGTCAGAGTTTGAATTTTGTGACTTATACAATTAGTTGTGTCATTGAGCCACTTTCTCTGGTTCTTAGTGTTTCCAACAGGATAATGACTTTACCAATGATGTGTTCCCTAGGAACTGGGAAAAAATTATTTCACCTCCTCAGGTGTTAACATCCTAGTCTCTGAACAGATGCTGCTGTTCACCTGACAGAGGAAAACAAGGACTTGGAAACAACAACGGAAGTCACAGTTATGCTGCCCAGCACACAGTTGGGTGGATGTTTCCTGTGGCTCCTGCTGCTGCTAATGATGAATAGTGACAATAATAAATGAGGACCACAGTGTGGGATTCCCTACCAGACTGTGGGGACAGAGTTGGCACATAGAATTTGGGAATAGCTCTCCTAATTTGGGCAGAAAGGCCCTGTCATCGTATTTCCTCCAACTGGCCTTGGGCATCCGGTCCCTTTCGCTTATTCCCATCCAATTCCTTGTTGCCTCCCCCACACCCTTTTACTTACTGTTCCTTTGCTCATAGCCTATTTGCATACTTGTCCCCCAGGCTCAGTCTCAAGCACAATTCTTTCATTTCTTGGCTAATGGCATAGGTTCTTGATATCTTCTATGTGGTATTTCCTGCTAGAGAGGAAATAGCTGCCCACTAATTGCTCTGTTATTATTTATTTATTTTTCTCTGGCCCTTATTTTTAATTTTTTTTGTCCCCCAATTTAAAATACAGACCAGATTATATATATCCTTCACCAGTGCAACATTTCTATCACCAATATCCCAAGTGTCCTTCCTCCCCATCCCACACCAGCCTGTACTCTAGACAGGCTTTCTACTTCCCTCATTCAGTCACATTTTGTTATGATAGTTCTCAGTGTAATTATTTCTGTGACTGCACCAAATGATCCCTGTGGTGAGCTTCATGTCAGGAGCTGGACCCTCCAGTCCTCCTCTATTTTGTCTCTGAGAATCATTACACTAATATTTTTTATTTTTCTCAAAACCCATAGATAAGTGAGACCATTCTGTATTTATCTTTTTCCCTCTGACTTATTTCACTCAGCATAATAGATTCCATATACATCATGTATAGGAAAATTTCATGACTTCATCTCTTCTGATGGCTGAATAATATTCCATTGTGTATATGTACCATAGTTTCTTTAGCCATTTATCTATTGAGGGGCATCTAGGCTGTTTCCAGAGTCTGGCTATTATAAACAACACTGCAATTAATATAGGTGTGAAAAAAGGATTTTTGTATTGTATTTTTGTGTTCCTAGGATATATCCCTAGGAGTGGTATAGCTGGATCATATGGGAGCTCAACTTCCAGCTTTTGGAGAAATCTCCATATCGCTTTCCACAAAGGTTGGACTAGATGGCATTCCCACTAGCAGTGAATAAGAGTTCCTTTCTCTCCACATCCCCATCAGCATTGCTTGTTCTCATTCTCTGTGCTGTGAAGATGGTACCTCATAGTTGTTTTGATTTGCATCTCCCTGATGATTAATGATGTGGAGCATTTTTTCATGTGCTTTTTAGCCATTTGTATTTCTTTTTTATCAAAGTGTCTGTTCATTTCTTCCCTCCCATTTTTTGCTAAAGCAATACTTGGGAAAAGGAATATGGGAGGTATTACTTACCCCAACTTTAGACTGTATTACAAAGCAATATTTATCAGAACAGCATGGTATTGGAATAAAGACAGACCCTCAGATCAGTGGAACAGGCTTGAGTATTCAAAGAATGTTCCCCAGATATGCCATCAACTAATTTTTGATAAAGGTGCAAGAAATCCTAAATGAAACAGGGAAGACTTCTTCAATAAGTGGTGTTGGCACAACTGGCTAGTCACTTGTAAAAAAGCGAACTTAGACCTCCAGTTAACATCATGTACAAAGGTAAAATCCAAATGGATTAAAGACCTAGATATCAGACCTGAAACCATAAAGTATATAGAACAGCATGTAGGTCAAACACTCCATGACATTGAGACTAAAGGTATCTTTAAAGAGGAAACAGTACTCTCCAAACAAGTGAAAGCAGAAATAAATAGATGGGACTATATTAAGCTGAGAAGTTTCTGCACCTCAAAGGAAATAGTGCCCAGAATACAAGAGCCACTCACTAAGTGGGAGAAACTATTCAGCCAATACCCATCAGATAAGGGGTTAATATCCAAAATATACAAGGCACTGACACAGCTTTACAAGACAAAATGATCTAACCCCATAATTATTTATTTTTTATTTAGATTTTGAGGCCATGTCAGTGTTGCTCAGGGATATTCCTAACTTCATGCTCAGATGTGACTAAGGAACCATATGTGGTGCTGATAATGAACTTTGAGTTAACTAAGTGCAAGACAAGGACCTTACTCCCCCCTATACTGTCTCTCCAGCTCACACATAAGTTTTGAACCCTGATCTCCTTCCTCAGATAAGGACAATCAGGAAGCAATTGGGGAAGAGAAGAGGCAGAATTTTACCAGGCCACTATGATTCCCAGAGAACCTGGTAAAGATAGAGCAATTGTGGATTTAAAAACCATGTCACAAATTAGTAGATCATCTCTGAGTCAGAATTAGAAACATACTTTAAACCTTCTTGAAATGAAAGACAGTAATTGATTCATATAACTTGGAAGGTTGGGGCCTCTGAGACATTGTCATCTCTCTATCTCTCTGCTTTCCTTCTGCCTCCCTTCCCAATTCTGCCCCGGGGAAGCCCTCTGTGCCTTACTAGAGTTGGATTGGCAGGAACCCTGCTAAAATGGAACAACCTTTCTCTTCTAAAGAAGAAATCTTAGGGGCCGGAGAGAGATAGCATGGAGGTAAGGGAATTTGTCTTTCATGCAGAAGGTGGTTTGAATCCCGGGATCCCATATGGTTCCCGTGCCTGCCGGGGTGATTTCTGAGCATAGAGTCAGGAGTATCCCCTGAGCGCTGTCCGGTGTGACCCAAAAACCAAAAACCAAAAAAAAAGAAATTTTATTGGCTATCCTAGGTTCAATCACTGTTGTTAGGAGATGAAGTAGCAGGTTTGACAAAGTTTTCTTCTATTCCCTGCTGGCTGCAACAAGTGTCTGAGAGGTGTACTCTCCCAGCATTTCACTTTGAACACATCCTACCTTTTACCCAGGGAGTTTATCCAGGGAGCTGGATTCCTCCCAACCCTGCCTGTTCTGTCTGGAATGCTGTGTAAAGCCACAAGTCCCTTCTTTTGTTTTATATGAAAAGATGAAATAAGGATATGGATTTGCATAAAAGTTGAGTAGTCCAATACAGGTATAAACAAGGCCAGAGGTCTTGTACTTGTATTTCAGAGGTCTGTGCACATCAGCCAGCCTCACATCCTAGACCTCTACTTAGTCTTCATCTTTCTTCCCTCTTTATCTCTCCTACTCTAGTCCTCCTCTTTACTCATCTAGCCCTGGCCTTCTGCCCTTTGACCTCCCCTCTCCACTGGTTCCTTCCTTTCCAAGTACCTTCACTGCATATGCTCCCTGATTACTGGCTTCTGCTGATCCCTCACACCCAACAGAATACAGACACCATCACTTTGTTGTGTTAGGCACAGCCTGGATAAGCTCATGTTTGCCCTTGAAATTAGTCTGAAAATGAGCAGGGTTGCAATGGGTTGGCCTGGATTTGAGTCTTGCAGCTGCACTCTATCTGCCACATTATTTCAGTCTCAGCATTCACTCACCCTTTCTGGAGCACAGACGCCTATAAAATGGATTTAGTGTTTTTTTTTTTCCTTTATGATTCTTTTTTCTCTCTTCCTGTCTCCCTCTTATCTCTGCCCCTCTGTTTCTTCCCTCCCTCGATGACAGTCACTTCCTCCATTTTGATTGCTTTTCTTTTCTCTTTTCCGCCATCTCTCCTCTCCTGCATACCTTAAAGTGGTACCCTGAAATTAAGGTGCCTCATCATACAGACCCCAATACTCAGAGCAGCATGAGCATGGAGGGGACTCATTGCTTCTCATTGCTTTGTGCTGCCCACTGCAGTCTTGCTTTATGCAGCATGAC